>NC_089197.1:5514974-5562474 GCF_963930695.1 Labrus bergylta
TGTTAATTATCTAATGTTAAAGCAATAAGTTATCAAGCTCCAAACAGCAGCAGCAGAGCGAGCTGCTGTGTGAGTGTGGGGCAGTGGTTTCATTCTTAGGGGGAGTGTGTTTTCCTCTGAGTGGAACAGTGTGTGTGTGTCTATGTTTAGCTGTGTTTGTTTAGGACTCGGTAATTATGGCTGGCAGCACAGTTTGAGTTAGAGCAAGCAGAGGAATGCCTTTGGTTTGACCCCGTCAATGAAACTTAACTATTGCTGTGACTGCATGCTGATAGGCTGTTGCCCAGTACAGTATCTTTGGTCTTAACACGTTTTATGCTGTTGTGAATCTGTCAAAATGAATTCAGATATTTGCTGCAGCAACCAGCACTGTAAATATAGTGGATTCCTGCACACATTACTGTAATGTTTAAACGTTTTCTGAAGTCATTTTGCGACTGTTTCTCATTTGTAGGTCAACCTGTCTGGATGTGCAGCATTTAGCTCGCTCTCTTCCTCTTTCAAACACAAATCAGATTTTATTTGTTTGCTGTAAAGAGTAACATCTGTCGCCTCTTTCCACATTTATTTTGGGAAAATCTAGCATTTAATAAAACATATTTCAGGCCCTGGTGTCTGCTGAAGGTTGTAATGAGGAGCACATTGTTGTGAGATGAGTAAGTTTGTGATTTTCTTGCATTAGTACGTGTATGTGTCCATTTCTTTAATTTTCTGACATCGCCCCAGCCAGCATTGACCTCTGAATTGTTGAACTCAAGCATGCACCTAAACTCTCTTTCTAAAGTTCAAGGGAGAAGTAATAAATTAGCTTTTTCTCCCCTCACTCGCACTCCTGTTTGGGTGGAACCAATGGATGACATCACTTCCTGCCTCTGCCTCCAGCTGATCTGTCTTCCAGATGGAGTCAATGAGAGCAGCAGACAGCTGTGAAGGCTTTCACTAAACCGGTCACTCCTAGGAAGTTGTGATGTTTTAACAAACTCATGCCATTGTAACCAGTACCTGCACCTTCCTGTGCGACCGTCCAATTTAAAAAAATCTTCTCATCTTTTTTGCCAAACTGACCAATCACTGAAATTCCCCGCAAGTGTCGACATGTACCTCACCTCATGTACTTCTGTGATATTGAAAATAATGATTTTCTCAGGCATGCCATGTTGTGTAAACATGGAGGGTATGGTTAACAATGCCTTTAATATATTTGGACTTGGGAGACTTACTTTATTGTTGCTGTGAAGCAGAGAGCGGGGTTGTTTTGACAAGGCTCCTCTGTGATTGTTTCTCATGAACCAGCCTCCAACTGTCTTTGTAGAAACTCTATGCCGTGGATCCAAAATTAATCCTCTACTCAGTGTCTTCTTGTGGCTATTTATCCTTGTTGAAAACTGTATGCTGTGTACTTAGACAGTTCCTGGTGCCTTGTGTGAGTATAGTCATCGTGAAAAGGGCATGCACAGTGCAAAGTTAGTATTCTATTTCAGTATAATTCTATTTTCACTTCAGGTTCATTACCTTTTTAAAACATTAAAGGGATACTTCACCCGTTGAAACATGAATCTGTATTGACATTGGGTCATATATGTCGTAGAAATGTGAAATACATTTTGAAGTTGGTGCCTTCTTGAACGAGAAAAGACAGAAGGTGTCTTTTTGGCTCATGTGGATGGAAGACAACAACTCCCAGAATGCACAGCGCCACTCCCATTGGAGCGAGGGTGCTTTATTTACAGACATTTACTACAACACATACGGCCGTTTGCTCAACTAATTCAGAGATTTCTTCCAGAAGGAATTGGCATCTTGTAAATTGCTGTCAGAAAACAGACTCTACGTCTGTGTCCATAGACAAACAGTGAGAGCACCGACACTACCAGTCCGCCCCAGCTCGAGCCGGCCCGGGCTCCTCGCCCTCACCGCCGCCGACAGTCAGGTCTCGTGCCTCGGCTGCTGATGCATAAGACCGGCCTGTCGGCAGCAGCTGCCTCGTCGCTATGTTGCGGTTCGTAGAGATAGCCACAAACATCTGATTTGAGCACAAGACCTTCAAAATCCCCTTCATCCAAAATCAGTTTGAAGTTGAAACATACTTTTTTTGCCATTATCAGTTTCTCCGTAGAGCCTGTTAGCATAGCTACCAAGCAATATGGCAGACGTCAAGTTTCGATTCTGGCAGTGAGGTCACACCCACTGATCTGTGATTGGTCTGTAGCTTCAGTGGTCGAAAATATCAAGAACTAGCGTTGTAGACTAACACTGCTAACCACCTAACAGCCGCCGATGACACAAAATGACAATTTATGCGTCATTGGAAGCTCCTATTGCAGACAAGAAACACAAAGATATCCCGTCTCAGGGGAAAATAAGGGCGGGATGCACGACCATTCAAAAATACTGCCAGGTTTCTAATGATACAAAGCTTAATGCAAATGGGTGAAGTATCCCTTTGAATTAGTTATCTGGACACAAATATGACCAGAAGTGAATCAGAGGACAAACGGCTTTATTGAGTTTCAGTCTCTCACAGAGGATGTGTGATGTGTTCCACAAAAAAAAAAGAAGCTGTCACAAAATCAGGCATAGAGGCCTGAAGAATCACAGAAAAGGCCGGCAAACTCGTGGAAGGACCGACAAAGGGAGCTGACAAACCGTTACATCGCTCCCACCTGTCCATCAGGTCAGCTATGTGCCTAACTATGGAACATATCGTCCATCGTAGTCAAATCGTTTTTAAATATATAAAATAAAAAGGAAAATATTTCTGGACTGTTTATGGGAATCCACTTCCTCTCAGTAGCCGGGCTTTGCTGTCTGCATCAGCCATATAATACTGTTTGGCGCCAGCCGGGCCGATGCTGATGTTAGGACTGAGCCTGTAAAAGTGCCTGCTTCTTTTTACAATCTCTCAATGCCCACAATGTCCTCATGTATAATAGGCATGCATATACCGCATATATGGAGGCCAGCTTAAGGCAGCATTCTCATACCCAATTTATGAATGAATGTCCCTACTGACATTAAGATTTTTACTATTTTATTTTCTCACCACTTAGACTTTTGTGTTGATCATAAACATGGGCATCAAGACTGTGACTGACCCTGATGGCCTGATTCACTTAGAATGGATTGCAGATCTTTAAGTTATACTGAGGCAGAATAGTTTCCCTGATCCCTGGAAATTTGTGCTTGACATCTCTTAAAAATCTTCTTTTTTTTATCTTTTTGACCCATTTGGACAGTTTTAGCGGTTATTAAAGCTGCACAGTCCTTTTGTGAATTAAAGGACTGATTAAAGTTCTGCTCATAAATGGATTTATTTGGGTCCATAACCTTTTAAAGAAGCAATATGTAACTCTGACACGAAGCCTTTAAATTGGTACTGCAGTCTAAATTCAAAACATTATAGGGAGATGTCTCCCCCCCGACCCCTCCTCCTTAGAGTCGATGCTCACTCAGGTCACCATGTGGTGGACTCTGAAGCTTCAGTATTTATCCAGCTCTGCATCGGTCTGTAAACCTTTCTGTGTTCTAACCTCTCTCCATTTTTCAAAAGCATCTCCAATATTGATCCTAGTTTGAGCACGTTTCTGCTCGTGGAGCTTATTAGAAACATGCAGAGGCTTTTTAGGTCGGGTACAATCACTTCTATCTGAACCACCTCCATCGCTGCAACACCTGCCTGTGTGTCCTAGACATGTGTGGGGGGGCCTTAAAACCGCCTACCTTCTCTGGTCCAAACAAATCCAGATCATTCAGGAGCAGAATCTAAAGTTAGAAGGAGGACATACTGACTGCTGCATTGTTGTCAGAGAAGCCAGCACTTCAACATAGCATGTTTCCTTAATGTCTGATCATATAGTAAGCTCACTTTATCATTTAATTCACTACATATCTTACTGATTGATCCTTAAAAATAAGCTGACAGATTGAGAAGTGAACAGCTGTTACTTCAGTTTAAGATAATAAATATCTATTGTAGACGAGATTCCATTTTCTGAAGAATGACTCCCTGTGTTCGGCTGCAGACGGATTTAACGCTAAATTGCCTCCGCCGTGACACAGACAATACCGAGCCCACATGCTTACACAGGGTATCATCCTCAGAGATCACATACAAAGGTCCTATCAGGTTCTCTCCTCCATTTCAGCTTCCATAACACGCCGTTAAAGTCTCTATCCTTATCTCAATCTTTATGGTTTACACTAATGCACCACAAACTCTAGTTTCATCCCGTCTGTCGTTACAGCCACTCCAAGCATGACACA
This sequence comes from Labrus bergylta, assembly GCF_963930695.1. NCBI lineage: Eukaryota > Metazoa > Chordata > Actinopteri > Labriformes > Labridae > Labrus > Labrus bergylta. Next base: position 5,519,238 of record NC_089197.1, read on the forward strand.
CTACACTGCCATCACTCAGTTTATAGATAAGCATCTAAAAACAAAACAATACAAGTTACTCATTTAAAACGATGACTTAACATTTCAATAATTGAACTAACAACATTTTATTCGCCTCTCAGCGTTTACATCCAGAACCCAAACGCCTGCTAGGAGAAATCAAACCCTCAAACTCTGCTGATGGAGAGCAAGCAAGATGTTGAAATGTTCCACACGCTGATCTGCAATGCAGTTAGCATTTCTGTGATTGAAAGTAGTCAGATTTGAAAGTGCTGGCATGGTTTTAAAAAAGAAGAGTGATTAGAAATTCAGGTTGAATCATATCCAGACCACACAGCCTGGATGTGATGTGAATAATATTCTCAGCAGAAGGAAGAGAGGAGGTTGAGCTCAGACCTGACCTTTTGTCTCACCTGCCTGAACACCTCATTAACCTTAAAGTGGTGTTTAATGAACAGTCCTTAAAGGGCCCTTACACTCATCTGCACACTCAGCATGACGGCAGGATTTGTGTTAACAGCCCTTAAACTGGGATCACTGTCAGCCCGGCAGTCTGCAGAAGAGTCAAATGACCTGATGAGTGAGGCTTTGGAAAGTTCATCTAAAAAACTTGAGGACAGAAAATCCTGAATTTTTTAACAACTGATTGCACATGCAACATTAATTAAATGGTGGTTGTAGTAGCAAAGCACACAAGGACACAAAGCTACCTGTAAATAAGACAGTAGCACACATTTAGTCTTGTACATATTAGTCTTAGTCTAATTTCTTTATTTTAGTATTTATTGTTGATATTTAATATTATACCTTTGTACAAAGAGAGCAAAATTCCTTGTGTGTTTAATCATACCTGGCCAATAAAGCTGATTCTGATTTGACTGACACATCCAGTAAAAAGCTACATTTGAATAAATATGGACACTTGATGAAAATCAGCCCATACTTGTTTTGAGTGTTTTCAGCTGTTGAGTTGTTTATCTTATAATCCCTTTTTTTCAACATGTGCTAAAATTCACAAATACAAAGTTCTTGATTTTGAAACTGAGTTTGTAACATGGAAGTTATTGTGGAGAAACGTGCACATCTTTATATTGAATGAATTATTGATCTAATCTAATTTGATCTGTTTAGTCTGTTTCTTTAAACTGTTCCAAAGCTCCTGCAGTCCGACTCAGCTTCAGACACTATTTCATTTAATTCTTTCTCCTGACAGAAGTGACAAGTAAACTTTGTTAAAGCTAACAAAGACTGCTTTTAATGAAGCTGAGCACTGATTCTTTAAAGAACTTGAGCTGACTTATGGCCATGACCATATTTCAGATCAAAACAAAAGTGTTTTCAGACACACCTCCTTCATCCCTCAGCCCCCCTCTCCCTCTCCCCTCCCGTCTCCACACTTCCCCGCCCTCTCCCATCCTGTTTCACTATAGCAGGGTCATGTAAGGCAGCGACAGCAGCAGATGACTGCGAACAAACGTGTGAAAACAAGATTCTGAAATCGTTTTCGAGCAACGATAAGCATATTTTCCGTCTATTTTAGGCCATAGAAAGTTTTTTTCTTTGCTGTGGAAAGTCTGGTGGTTTCTCCTCTCCTGCATTATTATTATGCCTCTAGCATGCTTCCCTGAATGGGGCCATCTCTTCCCCCACGGGGTGGCAGTGCTAATGGTTAGAGAGGGAGGGGCTCACGTGAAATGTTATGAAAGAATTTGAGCCTCTGCTGAAGGGCGTGCCCTCTCGTCCATGTGAACACAGAGCTCAGAACAACAAACCCAGAGGGAGTTTGACTTCACCATCTTTTTAGGAAGTGATCACCCCACAATGTATATACAGGGTGAATATGATTAGTGCTATATGAACATTCAGAATGCTGCCTGTTAAGCCTTTAAGAATCTATCTTTGATGATTTAGTTTTGGCATTTAGTTTCGAGTTCAAGATTTTAGGTAAAACAGAGGCTTCTAAGTAACCTCCTGTTTGACTCTTTTCTTCATTTGTCATTAATTGCTGTCATAATAATGTGTGCTTTACTATTTACCCACTTTATCTGTTTATTTTATTTAAATTCTTCTTCTTTTCCATCTCCTGGATTAAAGGGTTGCAGCAGTGTATTTTGTGTCTTTACCCCCCCCCCCCCCCCCCCCCCCCCCCTTCTGAAGGTCTTTAAGTCACTGCGTAAACTCCCATGTTTCTTCTTGTTGCAGAATAAGCTTGCATTTAAAAAGTGGTTTGATTGCCATTAGGGCCTGTTAACCCCCCCCCCCCCCCCCCCTCTGGGCTTTGTGTCACACAGGCTGTTACCTCTCCTTCCTTGTGAGAAAAGATTAAAGCCAGACAAATTCCTGGTCATCTAAGTCTATTCAGACAGTATTACAGCGCTAAAGCTCCTCAAGTGTGACTTTTAGCTCCATGTTTGTCTGTTTGTCTCATCCAAAAAGACTGCACGACTGTGTTAGCTGTCTGTGCCCTATTCATTTGTCATGTTGTTGTTAAATTCACTGATCATGTTGTTGGGCCGTGCTTATTTTCTGCCTTTAAAGGACAAAAATTAACAGCAAAAACAAATGATTTTTGAAACTTTTCTTTAATGGCAATACATTTTCATGTTCATAATAACACACTGACTGTTAAAGGAAGAATGTGTGACTTTTTGAGATGTCGCCCTTGAGCACCAGCATGAAACCAAAACAAACTGCTGTTTGGCGACACCTCCGCTTTATTCTGAAGCCTCCGCTCTCCTCCAGCGTCACACCTCCAACCCCTCTCCACTCGAGTGTGCACGAAGGAGTTATCAATTAGAACGCACCGTAATTAAACACCATTAAGTGCTAGTGTGGACAAAATCATCCTTTGCAATCACCTGTGTCCTGTTGTGTTAGCAGGCTAATGTTAGCACACTTTGGGTTAACTCATAGCTTCATATTGCACATAAATTGATACATAATGAGAGTGATCTAAAGACACTTACATGACATCCAAATAAGTAGTGAGTATGTACTAAAACAGCTTTATACACAAGGCTGTGTGTCCTGTTCATGTAAACATGATGTAAACACGGCTCTACTTTAATTGTGCGCCATAATTTATGGTGGAAGTGTCTTCATAAATGTGAAGTAAAACTAAACATGATACATTTATTGCATTCCCTGCAACTAAAACATGGACCTGGCAGCCATCAAATCTTTGTCATGTCACCAGTGAATGTGCAGATTGTGTTATTCTTTATGAAACTTCTTTCCATGTCTGTCCTGGAGTTTCATCATCTCCTTCACCGCAGCAGCTTCTGCAAACGAAGAAGAAAAGAGCTGCGTCCTCCATCTATTTACCTCCTCGCTCTCATTATGCGAACCCTGCTCAGCTTTTTTTCAGAGGGAGAAGCTTTGAAGCTGTGCCCTGAAGAACAACACCTTTTTTTAGCCTGGCTTTCTAAAGAGCTGAGGCATATTGAAAAAAGCCTCTTCAGTATAGGCTTACATGTCTATGAGGATGATGATGATGACGACAAAGGGGACAGTAGACAAAAGGATAAATCAGATTTGTGGATGACAGACTTTTGACTAAAAACGAAACCTGAAATGATATTTCATGAATCCCTTATTTGTTGCTGTTATCAGAGTTTAAATGCTAAATATCTGTCCAAAATAACTTCTGTTGTAATTTGACTCCCCTTGTGGTTTGTGTTGTCATTTTGTATTGGGTGTTAATTGGAAAGTTTATTTCTAGTGGCTCTGTCTTAATTTTGGGCTTTTTTTAAGCCTTTATTTTAGAGACAGACAGGTGAGTGGATAGAGTCTAAATCTGGGGAGAGAGAGAGAGTTGGGGGGGGGGGGATGTCTGATGAGCCTGAGATCTGTTTACCAAACTGTGCAGCAAGTGTAGTGAAAGTGTCTCCCTGCCTTTAGACTCCCATCTGTTATCCGAGCTCCTGCTCCATCACCTGGAAATCAATCCACTCCTTCTCTCTGTCTCTCCGTGCCTCCGTCTCTGTCTCTCTGTGTCCTCTTGAATTATTGATGGAAATGTGACACTGCACCAGAGTTCTGTGCTGAACTGGACACTGATGCCTCCCGAGCACAAAGACAACATCATCAAACTGCTTGTTAGAGTGTGTGTCTCTGTTAGCATGTAGGGTATGAGGTCCCTCTACATGTCAGTGTGAGAGAGACAGTGAGGAGGGAAGAGTCATGATTCAGGAATGTTGTGTATAATTTACTGAAGAGTGGAGCCTGCAAAAACACCTGGGGCCCCATGGGATGTGAAGCTCTCTGGTTTGATGTCGACTTGTTAGTGACATATACACTCTCTCAAGGTAAGATGTGTCGTTAAAAAAGAAAGAGACGCGGAAGTTGCGGACGAAGTAACAGAGTCCGCTACACGATGCTATAATGAGAATATTTGCCTTCATATCGATGCTACATGTAGTTCAGCAGAATCACAATGTCAACAAAAAGAGTGGAGAACAACATACTGATGAATAGAAAACATTATGCAGCAGTATGGTTACGTACACGGAGATGGTAGTGGTCGTTGGCAGACAGTCATGCACTGACTCCAGTCACACCTCCCTCCCCCCCTCATTGGCTCGAGGTGAATTCTCCAGAGAATATCCTGCTGCGTTCTCACATCAGCTCACTCGGACTTGCTGCGGAAAGATGCCAGGGGTCTGGCAGGAGAAACTCCGGGTGAAGTCTGAACGAAAGAATGTGGCTGTTTGCGTTCACACATGCAGCTCCTCCTGGAAATATCAGGAGTTTTTTCAGGAGTTTTCTGTAAGTGTGAAAGCCAAATTTGATGAATGTTACTAATCAAGTTGAATCCAGAAAACCAGAAGCTGCAGCCTGCACTCAGCTTTACTGCACTTTTTATTTCATCAGTGAAATCCTCCTTCATGAATGGAGGGTCTGAATATCTGAGTCAGCTTTAATTGTATCCATGTTTATAACCTCCTCTTCACTTATATTTTGGGATGCAGTGTCTCGTGGTTTATAATCCAGGCAGAGGGCTGAAATAATCTGTGTTTCTGTTTCACCCAGCAGAACTAACGTTTTTCAAATCTGGATCGTTTTAAATATCGTTGAACTTTACCTTAAAACTACTTCACAGAACTATAAAATCACATCACATAAAAGCTATAGGAACATAGTTTAAAACAAAACCATAATGGATTGACATGGGTTTAATGGGACTGAGACAATAAATGTCATGGCACCTTTAACCAAAGTGTCTCACAATAGCAGTAAAATGGAAAACGTTGCACAGTCACATCAGCGTGTCTGTGTAACCTTAGATAAAAGATAAGCCATGAACAGGTCACTGTATTAATCTAATTTAAAGAATGCCTCAGCAGTAAAGCCCCCGTGCAGCTTTGTATCCAGACCCATGTTACTCACTCTATACGCTGAACAGATGACTTTCCCAGACGAAGGGGGAAGAGAGTTGGCAGACGTCCAGGGATTTATGTTCGCTCTTTAGAAAGGTCAGACTGACTGCTGCTGCCAAGTAACTACAGTTCCACAGTATGCTGCTAACCTATGAACTATAAAACAGTCATGATTTAAAATGATGTTCAGTGATGCTCAGTGTCTTTGTTTTTGTTTTGGAGTTTGCACTACTTTTAGAGGAGCAGCACCATTACTACATTTTTTAAACAATAAAACACTTTGACACGAGAACGCAAAAGAACTGCAGCGTACTGTCTGAACCAAATGACTGATTCTTCAGCTGCGATGTCTTAAACTTCCTGCTGTCGTACCTGCCTTCTCAGCTCGCACAGTCTCTCTTTGAAGACTTTTAGACTGAACTGTAAGAAGTGCTCACAAATCATCTCCATGACGACGTTCAAATGAGACGGGACATCTTCTATATGATCAAAAGCTCAATTCTTAGACTTCAGTTTAAAACATTTCATTTTGAAAACCTCACAGTTGTTGCTGCTTCCTGTTTGGAGGAGCCAGCACGAAGTTCAGATACATTTGATTTAAATGTTTTTAATCGTTTGTATTTATATATTTAATTGCTCCTTGTATAAGAAATGCAATGCTGGGTTTACTACACTAGTGGTGGGCGATGTGGAAAAAAATGTCAAATCACAATTTTATTTTTTTCACACTGAACTTAAAGGCTTTATATTTTTTGATCCAGCAGATGTCGCCCTTGAGCACCAGCATGAAACCAAAACAACTCGTGCTGCATTGTTGTGTTAGCATGCTAATGCTAGCAATCTTTATTCTGCTGGTATCTTCACACTGCATGTAAATTTACCTGAAATGAGCGTGATCTAGAAACACAGTTAAGCAGTGAGTACAGTATGTTATTCTTCTTTTCTCTAGTCCCTCAATTAAACAACTTTTATGCACGAGGGGAGGAGTCAGCCGGCCGTCCTGGCGATGTAAACAAACTGAAGATAGGACTCTGAAAACTCTGAAAACATCACAGACAGTGGGACTCGGGTGTTACACCCATTGTAGACAGTCATGACTCACAGAGTTATTTTCAGAGAATATATTTGATTTATATTATATTTAAATGTGAAACGTTGCAAGTTACTGACCAGTTTAATGTTTTTAAATGCACAAACGCTGTGCTGATACGTTTTGTCTCCCTCACCAGAAATGTCTTTCCCTGCATTCTGATTAATTTGAGTAATTTTAGAGTAGATTCAAAGTGATGTCTTTGTCACATCGGTACATGTCTCTAATCTCCCTCTTTGATACTTTAATTAACTTATGAGATGCCTCACATAGCAGACTGTTTATAAGCCGACATATAGAATTCTTCCTGCTAAAAGAAAAGCTCTGTTAATTCAGCTGAGGGGGAGGGAAAGAAAACTCGGTGTCTGCTTTGATGTTTGGAAATCTCCCACTGGCTCTGTTTCAAGAACTCCTCGACTTGGAGAGGAAGGAGGTTTGATGGAGCCAGAGCTGAAATGATTCAGCTTTCATTAGAGCTGAAGAATTGTACTGTCAGCCATTTTTAATATAATGGGAAGGTCTCTCCGGAGGCTTTGTTCTTAATATCAAAAGAAGGATTGCTTCACTTTAATGTCAGTGTAGGTTTTTTTTAGTTTGACACGGAAAATGGCACATTCAGGGGGCTGTGGCTCAGTTGGTAGAGGAGGTTGAGGGTTCAATCCCCAGATCCTGCTGCTACATGTTCGATGTTTCCTTGGGCAAGAGTCTTCTTCCCAAGTTTCTCCCGCTGCTTCTTCTGCTGTGTATGAATGTGTATGAATGGGATTAGCTAATACTGATGGACACTTTACACAGCAGCCTCTTTCATCAGTGTGTGAATGTGTAGGTGTGACCTGCAGTGTAAAAACGCCTTTGAGTAGTCAGAAGACTAGACTTACTGTTGGAGTTTGAAAGGTTTAACTATAACAGACACAGTGCAATTACATGGGATAGCTTGATAGGATTAAGTCATATACCGATTTGCTTGTCTGAGTATATATCCCGATCAGAGAATCGTATAAATGGCCGGAGCATGGCTGACTCCGCTACGCTATGTGGCGCTGTACCCCTTTCAACACGTGGTTATAGAGCCACTTCCGGTTCACCTACACGTCACAGCAACAACAAACTCTCTGGCGGCATTCAAACAAAGATGGCGTACGAGGAGATGGGCGACGCTACAGCTATGTACATTTCGAGCATTATTTACGTTCTAATAATCGTTGTAGTCGTTTGGCCTTTCCGGCAACAACACTGCTATTCATCACGTCGTCTCCTTCCACTTCCGGGTGAAAGCCCCGACGGAAATTCTCGAGCATGCGCAGAACGCGAAACCCGATTACGACACGATGGCTGAGTTTACACGCCGTTAGTTTGCCGACTATGAACGACTTATCTAGGTGTTCTTTTCCGATTATGAGATGTCCGTTATGGTCCGATGTAGGTCGCACTAAGATGTTTACATGCATCAGTGTCTGATATGAGCAGACACTGTTATGTAACGATATGTAACCCTACGGGGAGACACATAGTTTGGGCAGCAACAGGAACAAGCCAGTTGTTGTCTGACTTTTGGATTCAGCAAAGTCATGAGATCATGTTTTGACACTCGTACAGTCATCTTTGTACTTTTAATCTTGGATGTATTTGTGAATTCATTCAGGAATGACATCACGTTTTCTCAGTGAGTTGGGGCCTCTGATATGGCCTCCTGTCCTGCCGGGTCACACTGTTGGTCCTCATGTGTTTTTGTGAGGGTGGTGCATGGAGACGTTTTTTTTTGTCCTCACATGTTCTTTGTATATTTCTTCAGTGAATCGTGTTCACGTTTGAACCAGGTCTCAAAATAGATCTTGATCCAAAGTCAGCTGGACAGAGGATCTAGTTGTTGGCCTCATGTTGAAAAAACTTGTCCAGCTTGTTGGAACAAGGTGGCTGTCAGGTTAGTGTTACTGTGATTACATATCATCATTGTCTGAGTGAAATTCCTCATTTTCAGAAATACCTCTTACAGTAGGAGTCTGAGCCCAAAGTGAAACTGTCCAGGCTTTCTACCGTTAAACAGCTTCACACTTTACAGATGGAAAAAAAAAAAACATGTCTGTGCAGTCTGGTAGAGCTCTCTTTAGACACCTCAAAGATATATTTTGCCACCTCTGAACTAAATGTCTTGTCACTTGTCAACCAATACTGGTATTGTGATACTGATCCACTCCTTCCTCTTATTTGATGTGTGATACTAAAAATATGTAACTCACTAATATTTTAACAATCGATTAATGGAAACTGTTCAAGTGATATGGAATATTAAATGATTATTAAAATTTAGTGTTGACAGGCTTTGCTACATCAAATAGCTTTAACAGGCCAGGCGCTAAATCAAAGAATACAAACATGCTCTCCAACGTGTGATTTTTGCTTTCCCGCACTATTCACTCTTACACTATACAAACTTTGAGATCAAACTGATGATACTTTGAATGAAGGACTTTAACTTCACAGTGTGGTAGGAGTACTTTTAAATACATTTTTAGCACAGAAGAGCTACAGATTTAACCAATCAAACATCTTTTTGATACATCTTTATAAAGGGAAGCCTTGGCCTTCAAAGGTTCTTCATCTTATGATGCCGTACAGATTCCAGTTACTCCCTGCTCCGCCGGGCAACCGTTAGCTCGTTAAAGCTTGTTTGTCCCGTCTGCTCTTCATTTCTCTGATGCTCCTCTTAATCACTGACGCACATATAAACACACACACACATACAGACACACTCCTCTCTGCCTGCAGCACAAACACATCTCTCCTCTATCGCTTGTATTTTTTTAAAGGTTTATTTTGGGGCTTTTTGTTTTTGCCTTTATTGTAAAAAGATAGGACAGTGGATAGAGTCAGAAATCAGGGACAGAGAGAGTGGGGAGTGACCTGCGGGAAAGGATCCACAGGTGGGACTCGAACCCGGGCCGCCTGCCCAGAGGACCACAAATAAAATGAAAGAGGCACAGTGGGAGAGTCATCTGAGACATGTTGAGCACTGCTTCAAATGACTGTTACAAATAAATGGAGCCTACAAGTCTTTCTTCTTTTCTTTCACTGTGGGGTTGAACCTTATTGGCCCGGCCGTCCCTGCTCGGCACTCCACTTCTGGAGCTGAATCTCAGTCCGAGGAAAGAGAGACACACTCTGACTCAGTGCAACACACACAGCTGGATGCACACATGCACAGAAATGTTGGAGAGCAGTTGGGGAAATCCTCTGGCACACCACGTCGTATCTCTTTTATTGTCACGTTCACATATCTGTGCTGTGAACTTCACCACCTTGTCTGTGTGTTTGTGTTTCGGTGTTGGCTGTGACCCCCTCTGCTCACATCTTGGCTGTTGCTCAATTTAACTGAGTAAACAGATATTTGCTTTGACTCATAACTTGTGTTGTGTGTGTGTGGTGCAGTGGGGGAGGGGATACTGATTCCCAGCACCGACTAATGATTTGTGTGAATTGTAGAATTTACGAGAGTTGAAGTTGAACATTAGTGAAATGATAGGCTGTATAGCAAATGGGCAGCGAGGACAGATGTTCTGTCAAAGAGTTTATTATCCCTGAGGCTTGACCCCGGTGACTGGCGCTTTATTGGCCCCTGTGATGACAGAGGGTGGGGTTCACATTGGAGGATGGGCTAAAACAGAGGAGGAAGACGCCAACTGTGAGGCATTAGGACTGAAGAAGAAGACGGAAAAGTAGAAGTTGAATAAAAAAGGAAACGGGGATAGAGACAAAAAGGGATACTTATGTTTGGACTGCCCACAGAAGATGTTCTGGTGAACTTAATGAAGTCCCAGAGGAGATCGAGGTAAGAATGAGAGCAAGAGTATGAAGTGAAGTCAAAGTAGTGACTTGTATCTTTGTCAGGTGTCCATGTGGGAACTGCTGTCTGACTTCATTCCCTTGTCTTCAGGGTTTTATTTGGTAGATGAACTGAAGCTGTGTTTTTCTTGACGTGATCACAGAACAACATCTCACACAAATGTAGGATTTAGTTGTACTTTTTTAAATTTCACTATAAGTCACTATATGCTAATTGATAACAGTTCTAAATATCTCATACATTTCAAGCAAACAACTTTGGCCAGCTGCAGTAAATGAACCTCATTCCCCCCGTGATTGTGTGAGTTTAACAAATTGACTTACTTGTTTAATACTCTGTAATGTTTCTGTGACAGCCAGAAAAATGTTTTGTGTGTAAATTATACGCAGAACTTCTCCAACACGTAGGCTATCTCTTCATAACAGATAGATGGAGGGGGATGAGTTCTTCCTCAAAGTACGGAACAAGAAATGCAGACTGCACTGGTGATGGTTAACTTTAGTAGGTGTTGGTTATGTGAGCTTGTTCATGAATCACCTGTATGTCTGTTCTAGGTCTGTACTATCATCAGCGTTAGGGATGTTATGATTAGCAATGATTAGACTGTGATGTCATCATCATCATCATCATCATCATCATTCTAAAGTATGGATTATTCTATAGGTCTTAAAAAAATTAGATTTTAAAAAGTGTTCAGATGGGGGCGCGCTGGTGGTGCAATGGTTAGGGTGCTCGTCCCATGTATTGAGACTCTCGTCTCGAGCGGCAGGGTTCGCTTCCACCCGTGGCCCCCTTTCCCCGCTCTCTCTCCCTGGTTTCCGACTCTATCCACTGTCCTCTCTCTGCATTAAAGGCACGAAAAGCCCAAAATAAATCTTTAAAAAGTGTTCAGACACAAATATATGTCTCAGTATCGGCTGTCGTTTTCTACTCATCCTTAGCAGTTTGATTTTGGATCAGACAGACTCTCCGCTGCACTTCAGCTTGTTTGGATGCTACCGCACTACTTCATCAATAAAAAACCTACAAAGCTGCAAAACAGTTCAGAAAACAGAGACTGAAAATGTAGTTAAACCACAAACACTGTCATAGTGTTGTTGCTCCTATATTTTGATAGTGTTTCCTCCTTTTTTTTACAAATAATTTACAAGTTAAGTCCTGAAGCATTATTTTTTCATAGAATAGAATATAATAGAATTACTTTATTAATCCCAAACTGGGAAATTGTGGTGTAACAGCAGCATGTTATCAGAGCAAATAAAACAATATAAGAATAGATACATAAATAAGCACTTAAAATATAAAAAAAAAACAAGTTTACTCCCGTTGCTGCCGCTGATGATTAAGAACGATAATAAAATATAAACTAATTATTAAAACCGCAAGCGGTGATGAAGGGCCCTCGCACCCCGGTGCATGTCGGGGTGTGTCGCGACCGCGGGAGTGCAGCAGCAGCAGAACGTGGCTAAGCAGCAGGCCGTGCAGTCCGATTTGTGAAAAAGTGGTAATACTGGCATGTTGAAATAGGCAGCGTAATGAAGATCACAGAAAATGTTGACATAGAGCAGTTCAGGCTGCACCGTCATGATAGCTATGAAATATGGAACAAATTGAGCATTGTATACAGGATGTAGTACTTACTCTTTGCTGTAGGGGGCGCTATGGTTAAAGTTGACTATTGTCATGTCAATGTGTTCAGAGGCCAACCCTGATCATACCTATGTAATTTCAAGAAGATCAGACAAAGTATATAAGAGTTAGAGCCACTTCCTGTTTGATGGCGATGCGATTTGTGGACTTCCTGTTGAGTTTTGGGCGTGGCTTGAAGAGGCTTTTTTGTAGGTTTTGTCATGTTGGAAATGCATCGCAAGATTCAGAATTGTAGGTTGAACGTGCTGCGGGGGCTGAATGTTTGAAATATTGTAGGGGGCGCCACTGAGCCATTAAGCCACGCCCACTCACTTAAACGGTATAAGATGTTTGACTTTACCACCAGGATCATATGTATGAAGTTTCGGGACAGTACGACTATGTTAAGCCCGTGAAAAAACTACTTCCTGTTTGATGGCGAGCGACGCGTCCGTATGGCGACAGCGTTGGACGTAGGCGTTTGAGCTTGAAAGTGTTGTATGGCCGAGGTGTTAGCGTGGTCCACACCGAGAGGAACATGAGCTACGGGTAGCAATGGCTAATGCTAATTGAGAAGCAGTAACTTCCTGTTGTCAACAGGTGGCGCTGTGACTAATGAAAAAATGTCAATCATGGACGTGTTCAGGGGGGGTCCAGTATCATGGACGTGTTCAGGGGAGGTCCTGTATCGTGGACATGTTCAGGGGAGGTCCAGTATCATGGACGTGTTCAGGGCGGGTCCAGTATCATGGACATGTTCAGAGGAGGTCCAGTATCATGGACGTGTTCAGGGGGGGTCCTGTATCATGGATGTGTTCAGGGGGGGTCCAGTATCATGGACGTGTTCAGGGGGGTCCAGTATCATGGACGTGTTCAGAGGAGGTCCAGTATCATGGACGTGTTCAGAGGGGGTCCAGTATCATGGACGTGTTCAGGGGGGGTCCAGTATCATGGACGTGTTCAGGGCGGGTCCAGTATCATGGACGTGTTCAGAGGAGGTCCAGTATCATGGACGTGTTCAGGGGGGGTCCAGTATCATGGACGTGTTCAGGGCGGGTCCAGTATCATGGACGTGTTCAGAGGAGGTCCAGTATCATGGACGTGTTCAGAGGAGGTCCAGTATCATGGACGTGTTCAGGGGGGGTCCTGTATCATGGACGTGTTCAGGGGGGGTCCAGTATCATGGACGTGTTCAGGGGGGGTCCAGTATCATGGATGTGTTCAGGGGGGGTCCCGTATCGTGGACGTGTTCAGGGGGGGTCCAGTATCATGGACGTGTTCAGAGGAGGTCCAGTATCATGGACGTGTTCAGGGGGGGGTCCAGTATCATGGATGAGAAATTGTAATATGATTGAACACTAGATGGCAGCGTCGATCAGATGCAGCGGATCTTGAAACGCTGCAAGAGGATTTTTAGTCCGTCCCGACAACGTTATTATGCGTACCAACTTTCGTGAGTGTACGTGAAAAAACCCTTTATGGGGAGGCCATTTTTTTAAATTTCAAGGGGGCGCCACTGAGCCATTTTGCAAATGTTTTTATTTTTTTTTACGAAACCACCAAAATATGACATTTTTTGCGAGACCTGATGAGCGTGGAAAGTGTGGTGAGTTTTCGGGCACGTTCAGGCCCTCAGAAGTGGCCGCAAAGAGGAGGAACAATAAAAAGAAGAATAATCGCTGCACGGTTCGCGCTCGGGCCCTAATAAGAATAAGAAGAGATTTATACATTAAGGATTTAACTTAACATTCTTACTGCTCTGCTTAAAAAATGAAAAATGAAATATAATACAGCATTTATTCAGGATTGTCAACTGAATGTAAAAATAGTTGCTGGAGGTAAGAGGTGTAAGTTTGCAAAAACTGTGATGACAGTGGTACATATGTAATAACGATTTGGGGGGGTTATCCAGAGCTGTGCAAATTCGTGGCTGTGCAATCAAAGATATAAATGTTAAAGTGCAGGAGTGTCGATACGTTATCAGTTGAAACTATTCACTTTAATGATGAGCAGTCAGACAATGTCGTTAACTAACTTTCATATCACCTAGAAAACAAATAAGAAGCTGCTGCCTAAGTCTTTTGTAAGTTTCTGCTTCTACTAGTGAAAAACTGCATCAGGGTTCAGCAACAAAGTGCATTTGGCAATCTGATGGATTTAAGTCTATATTCTATGATAGCATTGTTATAATAAGCGTTCATGTATTTGATCCCTCATATCCTCCATCAGAAATGCTTTCAAAGGGCATTACTTCAGCTCATCAACTCTCTCACCACATGTGAATACTGTTTAGTGACCATAGTGAACTGAAAAGTAAACGAGTGACACGGGTTGAACCTCTCTTTTAAAGTCTTTTCAGAGTTATAAACTTCCATTAAGCTCGGTGACTCACAAAAGACCGAGGGTAGGGATTCAGAATGACTGCTCTATCAGATTGTGGCTCTGCAGCTGTGCTCAAGTTCTTGTTGGTTACCCGGTAAATCATGTAAAGAGTCACAGGGATGAAATTGCTCTGATTGGCTGCATGTCAGCTAGCAGCACTGGGGCCCCATCCATCAGCTTAATGATCAACTGATCAAAAATAAATTGTGGCTTGATTACTCAGCCAGAGACATTAGTCACAGTGCTGGCAGAGGACGAGGAGAGGGGGACGTGGGGAGAGAAACAGACAGAGATGATGTATAAAAGCACTGAATGATATGTGGTTTCCTTCTGTCTTAGTTGTGTTTCAGCAGAGTCAAAGGACCCTGTCAGTGTCAATACACAACAATAGAGGACCCCTTCCTATGTGCGATTATGCATTTATTAGGGGTGTTCCTAGGCAACTCATTTTAGTTTACAAGGAATTTATCCTCAGACTAACCATCGAGTCTTGAGGTAAAACACTGTTCATTTATTTAACATTGTTATTTGGTTTTTAGAGTGTGGCTAACGTTAGCATTGCTAGCACCTTGAGCCTTCGTTCCTCCTTTCAGGTTGACATCAACACGCTTGTGGTTATGTATTACTCCAGTTTAGGGTTGCAAAAGGGTGGAACATTTCCGGTAGATTTTTTGGTAAATTTCCAGAAACTTTCCATGGGAAGTTAAGCTGGGGAATTTTGGAAATATTCCAAACTGTATTAATACCATACATCAAATTTTTAAAATATATTACCCCATAATATCATCAAAACTTACTTCACTTTATGTAGTACACGGGATAAAATGTGTGGCTTCAAAAGTCTTGTGCTCTGGGCTCAAAAGTGTGGTCCAGGGTTCTAGAAATCATGATGGAGGAATGCCCAGTGCATGTAGGGGGCGTGGCCTCACTAGCCCTGCAGTCAGCAGTGTGCTTAGCTTGCATGAAATCTGGTTGTTTTAGTCATGCTAAACCTTCAAGTTTGAAAATTCACGATTTATTCCCGTTAATTACCATAAATTCCCGTTAATTCCCATGGAAAGTTTCCAACTTTGAAAATTCCCGGAAATTTTAACCCTACTCAGTTGATGTGTCAGTTTAAGCTGACAGACTTTATACATTTTATCTCCATTTCATGCATCAAACCGTGCTGCTCCTACGAGATCTGTTCACTGTGCTTGTTTACATCCAGGTGGTAGAGCAGGAAGAGCAGGCCCATTAACCGGAGCAACAGTCTGTCTATACAGCTCCAGCATTTAAACACAGAGGGCCAACATTTAAAAATATTATTTCTTTAATGTGATTGTAATTTTGGTGCCTCCCAACAAGACAACGTTGAACTATTTAGTGGAACACATCCCTACCATAAAATATTCTGTGGTTTAGGCATGTTAAAGCTTTGTAAACTTCAGTATTGTTAATAACTGACATTTATGTACCTGGTGTGTTGCTTCCTTGGTTTAATTGCTGCGACAGCATCTATTTTTGGAGCATGTGGGCCACACCGCACACCTGAGCAGGTTTTGTTTGTTGTGGAGCCTTTTGCTTCTCAGTTGCAGGTTAACAGGTTCACACAGCCACACATCTCATCACAGGCTGCAGAATATCCAGAGCAGGGTCAGAGTGTTTGATTCAAATTCAAATTAGTTTGAGAATATTTCCTCAAGTATAGGCTTTACAGAAAAAACAGACACACACACACGCACACACACACACACACACACACACACACACACGTTCTGACACTATTGAACTGGAGGGTAATGAAAAGAGGGAGTTTGAGTGCAAGTTACTGCAAGTTAACAATGAATGACACAATCTTTGACACATTCCTACATGTGTGTATACAGCATTACTGCTCAGTCCTGTCAGAGAGACAGATATTCTAACACACACTACTCCCTTCATCTGTTGCTCCCTGGCTGAGGAGCTGAATGTAAATCGTGTGTGTGTGTGTGTGTGTGTGTGTGTGTGTGTGTGTGTGTGTGTGTGTGTGTGTGTGTGTGTGTGTGTGTGTGTGTGTGTGTGTGTGTGTGTGTGTCCTATAGGGCAGAAGGCGGTCAGACTCTTGGCAGTAAATAGTGCAGTGTGTGAGTGTGTTTATGACCAAAGGGGAAACCCTGTCAATAGAACCCTCTCCATTACCATCTGCTGTGTTTAGACAGCCCCCCCCCCCCCCCCCCCAAACACACACAGGTCCCTCCCTGGACACCCTCACATTTCTGTTAGGTTCTCTGGTCCAGATTGACTTTTCATTTGAACTCAATGTCTGAATAAGTCGAGTTAAAAAGATGGATGTCAGTGGTACAGTTTGATACGCTGCTCTTTATATTAGAACCACACGTTACAAAGAAGAACACCGATATCCACAAAGCTTACTGATCATGAACAGCGACTGGCAGTAAGTTTGAGGTAGGGACGCTAAAGACACGCCCACACACTTACAGAGGGATGGATGCGATAAAAACACAGAAAAATCGAGCCTGTTCTGAAAAAAATAATCACAGACAAAAGTTTCTGAGTCAGTTTGCAAACATGATTGACAGAACATGAGATCCTTTACTTCACTGACTCAGTGTACTTTAAGAGTTGGGCATCTGATTTGCCTCTGTCTGAATCTTAGGCCGTATCAAACATGAATGCAGCCGTGATGTCACCTTTTGGTTTTTGAAGCGATGTGTAAGGCCAACAGATGGTAGTTGCACATGCTCATCTCAACGTTCAATCAATCTGAAACAGGTTTAACCAATTAAGAAATGAGCTGCTCAGTTTTTTTTTAGTACAAGCTGCAAACATGTCTGCTGTAACAATTTGCATTTTTTTGTCATGTAATGAGGTTTCCATCATTAGAGTCTCATTTCAGTGTTTGAGGTTTGGAGCTATGATCCAGGAACAAAAAAAGAGGTCGTTTAGAAGTTACTGATAAATGTCCTCACCCTCCCACCTAAAGCAGTGTTCTATTGTTTGAAATCAGAAACTTGCTACGGTGTATTTAGGATGCCTGGATGTTTTCTTTTTAATATTCAGCTTTGCTTCAGTGATATTAAGAGCCCAAAGCCCAATGTGAAGCAATTTAAAAATAGTCACTAATTTGCAGCTGCAGGGCTCCTGCTATGTTAAATACGGTACAGCTGGAGTTGGCACTGCCGTACTTTTGTAGAGAATTTTATGACATTGATTTATTTTTATGTGTGATATGATTTTATACATTTACATTTGAAATCGTCAGCATTGTTGTCCTGAAGATGAGGAAGTTTTCTTTCTTAAAGGTTCGATATGTAAGATATCTTTTGAATTAAATCATAAAATGACCTTACTGTATCATCAGACATTAAGGAAACATGCCATGTTGAAGTGCTGGCATCAACGCAGCAGCCAGCATGTCCTCACTCTAAGTTTAGATTCTCCTGCAAATTTTTTTGTTTTTGTTTGGACCAGAGACGGTTTTAAGGCACCCTTACAGAGCCGCTTTGGACGCCCCTCACTTTGTCAGATATGAGAGCAGTTATCAGGTCAAACCAACAGGTGTTGCAGCGATGGAAGCAGGCAAGAGAAGTGGTTCAGATAGAAGTGATTGTACCCGACCTAAAAAGCCTCTGCATGTTTCTCATAAGCTCCACGAGCAGAAACGTGCTCAAACTAGGATCAATATTGGAGATGCATTTTTGCAACATTTTGATCATGCATCCGTCTAGTTTGTAGA
Source organism: Labrus bergylta (assembly GCF_963930695.1). Classification (NCBI taxonomy): domain Eukaryota; kingdom Metazoa; phylum Chordata; class Actinopteri; order Labriformes; family Labridae; genus Labrus; species Labrus bergylta. Next base: position 5,537,279 of record NC_089197.1, read on the forward strand.
AATGGTGCATGCCTTCTCCAGAAATTGTGTATTTCTTTAATTCCCCAACATTATTTTATGAAATGTTTGAAATGCTTTTTGTGCCTGTGTGAAGCACTTTGACTTCCTTGGTGTCTGAAAGGTGCGTTATAAATAAATTTGCCCCGCATTGCCCCCCTCTGGGCAGGTGGAGACAGCTCTCTTCAATGTTATGACTTTGGACTGCAGTACCCATTTGAAACACTAGGTGTCAGAGTTACATATTGCTCCTTTAAAATATGGAGATTTCTGAATGCAGTGTTCTCTTTAGAAAGAATGTGTGCCTGTCTGAGCTTGTATGAGGATGCTTTATTGGCCTTCGTTCAGGAAATGTTTGAGTCTGGTGAGCTGGACTGAGCAGACTGATCGTGTCCCTAAACGCAGCATCAGACTGACATGATATTCTGATCACGGCTGCCCTCAATTACAGTCGCTGATTGGATCCATTCATGACTCATACACAGTCTGCCTGTTTCTATACCTCTCTGTCTCGTAGCTGGGCAGGCGTCTCCTCTTTATAAGCATGATCTGTCACTACGATGACTTCAGGCTGCTTTTCATCACATGCTTCTTCTTGAATAGATGATCTTGTACTGAACCTCCAAAATCATCTATTATGACACCCCCCCTCTCCGTTAGCTCCTGACAGCCTTTTCATTTTTTCTTTCTTCATTTTAAATATGTATTGTTTTTTAGAGGACAGCTTGAGAGAGACACTAGGGGAGTACATGCACCAGATGGAGTCAAACTGGCGACTAGTGCATTAAGGACTGTAGCATCTGTACATGGTGCTTCTGCTCTAACAACTGAGTTAATGCAGCACCCCCGACAGCCTTTTCTGTGGTTTAAATTACAGAAACCCCGTTTCCACCGAGCTGTCCCGTATGGATCAGTACAGTTTGGTTCGGTAAAGCCTGTTTTCTTATTGGCTTGTGGTTCATTGTTACAAAACGCAATGAAGCTTTGTTTCAGACGAGGTGTGCCGCGAGGAAAAATACAGCCGTCTTTTATTACCGCTGTCGCACGGGAAGTGATGATTCTCTCGACCAATCACTGGACTGCAGTGTTTAGCTCCACCTTTTAGGGTCGGATCGGTAGACTTGGCATCTCAACAGAAGGGTCGCAAAAAGTAGGACGGTACGGGACGGTAATTTGGGGACCTTTCCCGACTTTTGATTGTGGAAACGCCACAAAATGCGTGACGAACCGAACTGAACTGCTTGATGGGGCGCCGGTAGCCTTGTGGTTAGTGCGTGCCCGTATACAGAGGCTGTGGTCCGCCAAGCAGGCAGCCCAGGTTCGAATCCGACCTGTGGCTCCCTTCCGGCCTGACATTCCCCTCACTCTCTCTCTCCCGAATTTCTGACTCTATCCACTGTCCTATCTCTAAATAAAAGCCTCAAAATCCCAAGAATAACACACACAATTTACATACATGATGTCATGTTGCCTCAATCCACAGACCACAGACCTCTTTTTAAAGATCTGTGACCTGTTCTCTCAGTTTTACTAAAGCATGACATTTATACTTCTCTAGGTTGCACTTAATATATTTTTTAATCTGACTTTTAAAAGCTGTTAAAGATGTGTTGGTAACAAGCCAATATAACTGACCTCTGCATGGAAATGCCATTTTTATTGGGCGTGTTCTTGCCTAAAGCATTTTCATGAAAATTCATTAACAATTCAAAATTCTAACCAAGTTAAAAAGATTTCTGAAGCTATGTTATCGACCTGAACTCCTTTTACTGAACATGATACTGTACGTCCATAAAACAGCATAAAGTCATTACATGATGTGACAGAGTGGGCTGCAGTGATTACATCTAGAAAAGGACTGATTGGTTGGTATTTAAAGATGAGACGATGAAAACTCAGTTTTTTGACCTTTTTCACTCTTGTCTCGGGGTAGTAGAAAAACATGTCACTGCCAAACACTGACAGTTTGAGCACTTGGACATTTCATAGTTTAAGCCTCCACTATGCCAAAAGCTGCAAATCTAAAGTTGCTTCATTTCCTTTCCCTCTCTCCTGCTTCCTTGGGAGTTGTTCCCATACCTCCTCAGGACCTTCCTCTGCCTCCTCTGGAGGGAAGCGAGGAGGCAGCAGGGGGAAGGGAAGAGGGAATAAGCAGAGCTTTTCTTGGTCCAGATTTTGCAGTTTAACTCTGGCCACATCTCGAGATGGCATTTTTTTCAAAAGCATTTTTCAACCTAAACCTGGCACAGGCAGTGGTGATAAGATCAGCACTCATCCACAGATACCTGAGGGGGAATTCTGTCCTAACCGCACTAATGTGTTTTATCAAGATAAGGCTTCAACCTCCGGTGTTGAAAAATGAAATGCAGAAGTGAAAAAAACCTGCAGTTCTTTGAATGTCCACTTGAGGCTGTCTATAAAAGACTTGGAAGTCTCATTCACTATCAGCACACACTAAACTGGGTTTTATACCTCACATGTTTTGATCTCATGAAGGATGCGAGTTGTGTATAATTAGGGGCGTGGCCAGCTCTTTGCCTGTCGTTAGGTTGACTGAAAGAGGTCGTTTGCAATTTCCAATATGGCAACCACCATGGATGGGCTTTCTAAACAGCCCTTCAGAAATGAATGGGTGATGTCACTGAAACGTCGTCCATGTTTATATACAGTCTATGATGAAGAAACACCAAAGCCAATTAAAGACACTGTGTATTTTGCAAATTTGAGAATATGAAAAAGATGGTGACCACACCCTGAATACTACGAAACAGATAATGCCATAATTGAAAGTCGTTTTGACAGTTCAGACATAACGTTGATGATAAAGGAGTTTGTCTTCCACGTGATGTCCACTGTGTTGTCGAGTTCTCAGGCGTCTGTGTGTTGCTTTAAGTCTCTGTAGGTTTCTGTAGGAGGGAGAGCACTGAGAGGGGAAAATGGTTTAAACAGAACTGAGGATCAAGAAGGAGATCCTTGCACAACTTTTGCCTGGAGAGAATGACTGATGAGAGTGCCTGCTGAGAGACACGGATCAGATTTTCTTTCAGTTCTAGCTTTCCCTTTGGGAGGCCGGCTGGAGTTAGCTTTGTTCATGTTTCAATTAGATCCTCAGACATTTGTCAGATACTAAGTGTCTGAGTGTGTTACTGCTTTTCTCTGTCTGTTTTCTTGTGCCCATTTGTTCTTGTTTAGCTTGGAGCTGATTTTTTAAGCAGCAGAAGTCGTTTCAGTCTTGGTCCTGTGTGCCAGCTGTCCGGCTTCTCTTCGGAGTAAAACGTTTTCTAAAGCAGACGAGGACTTTTCCTCCCCAAGGGCAGTTCAGTGTGTCTGTCAGTGATTTCCTCCGAATGTGTTTATATTCATAAATTAGATTATTTATTTTTTGATCAACGTTGAATTGTTTAATTCGTCCTCTCTGCACACGAGGGCAACAGATGCACATGCAGGTTTTATTTTCTCCTGCAAGCTGAGTGACTTTTGTTTTGTTTCTGTCTTTCTGTCTTCAGGCTGATTTTTTGGCTGCTGAGGATGATTTTTTCCTGAATATCCCCGCTATCTACTGCCCTCAACCTCCCATCATCCTCTTCACTGTCCTCACCCACACCAACTGCCTCCATCATGAACCACACCCCAAGCCCCCACCTGTCAGAAGGCGGGAAGTCGACCAGAGGGGACATACTGTGCAGCCTCGGCCTGGGCTCCGACAGGGGGATCCGTTCTCCGGACAGCTTTACCCACACCCCCAGCCCCACTGGAGGAACCCCCAGCTCCAGCCCCCCGCTGCTGCTGTCCCCTGGTCTGGGAAGCCTTGGGCTGGGTTCCTTGGGGGCCATGTGTGAGGGAGCCGGGGCCGACTGGGAGAGCAGGGAGGAGCTGAGGCTCAGGGAGCTGGAGGAGGCTCGAGCCAGAGCCACTCAGATGGAGAAGACCATGAGGTGGTGGTCGGACTGCACGGCCAACTGGAGAGAGAAGTGGAGTAAGGTGGGCTGCCTTAATGTCTCTCGTCTTTTTGTGCACACAGATGTATGACTCCTGACTTCTATAATGATGAATATCTGTATATAAACATTTGAGCCCATCTTTTGCAGACATTGCCTAACTTTGTCACTTTCCAGGTTCGTGCGGAGCGTAACCGTGCTCGTGATGAGGTACGTCAGCTGAGGCAGCGGCTGGACACCGTCACCAAGGAGCTGACCAGCGTTCGGCGGGAGCGGCAAGAGCTCGCCTCAGAGAACGAGACCCTACGGCAGGAGACCCTGCGCCTCCGTGATGACCAAACGGCTCCTCCTCCTCCGTCTGCCACTTCTCCGTCCTCCTCCCCTGCACACCCATCCTCCTTCTCCTCTCCATCGATCCCCCCGTCCTCCCCTGCTTCCTCCTCCTCCTCCTCGCAGGTCCACACCGAGACCAAACTGGACAGGGTAGGGGAGGGGCCCCCGGGCTCTCCAGAGCCAGAACCTGTTAGGGATGTGGACTTGGACAGACAAAAGATGGCTCAACAACAGGTGAGTGTTTAGATCCTCTGGTGTCATGTGATGAAAAAAAAAAACTAACATAATCTAGCGCAGCTTAAATAATGAAGATTTTAACACTTTACATATTATTACATCCTGTTCTCTCAGGCCACATTGTGACTTTGGCTTCAAAATGGAAACATCAGTCTGTGTGTTTGTCCTTCAGTCGGTCTTTGTCATGACGAGCAGTTTTGCACGCTGATCCAGGATTTAGCTCAAGATGCCACTCTGCCTAAATCAAGAGGTTTAGAAATAAACATGTTAGTTCACAAAATGGTCTGAATAGTTCATATCTTGATTGGCATAACTCGACCGTTTTTACTTCATGCAGAGTAATACATAATATGGGGCATGACAACACTTGTGGAAAAGATAAACAGTATAATGAAGACAAGATGGTCGCTCAACTGGAAAGTAACCATGCATGAACGTGCATCACCGCTCGACAATCCGGAGAGTGATGATGCTTGTTGTAATCCATATAGCGCCCTCTGCTGGTGAAAGAGAACTGCTGGTTTAATGCAGTGAAACTCAAATGAAATGCTAGTTGATTGGTTTGTAAATCTAGTAATATCGACGCAAATCTGTGATAAAATAGCCGATACTGATAGTCACTCATATCAATATTGGCCGGTATTATCGGTTAGCCAATTAATCTATCGGGCTGTGGGTAAAGGAGCCTACACTGTGTGCAACATTTAGGATATTTTCTGCCCACAGACAAATACAGACAGAATACTAAATTATATTTTACCTCTAAGTGATGGACTGTTAGTTGGAGAAAACAAACAATTTAAGATCTAATCTTTAATCTACAAGTTGATGAAAATCATTTCATCTGATATTTAATTGACAAAAGAAATATTTAAAATGTTGTTGACAGTTTTGATAATCTGGTGGAAGTTGTGGGTCTGTTTTGAGGTTGCATTCTGTTTGTATGTTAGTGATTGGACTCCTCTTTTTGTCTCTGCGACCATGTTAACATGAATCTGCTGAAGTTCCTTCCTGGTCTCTCTGTGTCTGTGTTCTCTGCTGGTGAAAGGACAATGTGACCCGCGCTGCATGAATGTAGGCCAGAGTAGCTGCTGTTCTCCAGCTCTCTCACCAAAAGTGTTTGTGTGTGTTTGGTGATTGTCCTATTTAGGAAATACACACACACACACACACACACACACACACACACACACACACACACACACACATTTCTTATCCCTGAGGGCTTTAAATGCTGCAGTACTTCTTCTCTGTCAGGCGGTCCTATGCAGAGCATCATAAACCCTCTCTACACACACACACACCTGACACACACGCTTCACTCGGCTTGGATCATACCAACACACAATAAACCACTAAGATAACTTCAGACGTGTACTAGATTTCCTCTTTAAGCCCATTTAGTCAATTTCATATTGAAAATAAGAGACGAGATGTACGAAAAAGAGAAGTTCAGCCCCACGACACAACCTTAGCCAACAGTGTCATGACTTTTCCTTAAATAAAACACAACCCTGTAATGTTTGAGGTCTTAATTCTGAAACAAACGGTGAACACTTGCTGCAGCAGAAAATATTAACACACAAGTGTCATAAATATGATCAGGGAGTTCCTTAGAAGGGCGTTTACTTAAATTGTGTAGCAGAAGCTCTGGAGTCACTTTGGCTCACCGTCCTTCCCCAAATGAGTTCTTGACTCAACAGATGGTGAGGTCCAGTCCGCTAGCAAGAGCTGATTTCTACTTGGGCAAAAGGACACGTTTCCCTTGATTTTTTTTGTGGTGCCGGCGCCCCCCCCAACCCCAAAAAAAACCCCCAAAAACCTGGATTTTTCAGTTTCAACCTTGACTGTGTTCTGACTACAGATTTATACAGTGTACAGAGAGAGTGCCTGAGTGATATTTCCCCTTAGCCTTTAAGTAGAACATCTTTATAGGCTTCATATTGACAGCACTAGGGCTCTCTTACTTGTTCAACAATTTTGTTTTTTTGTCTTAAATGAGAAAAACTCCTTGGTTTGATGAAAAAAAAATAAGGTCAAACTCCTATGTTGCCATATCTAATAAATGTAATCACCTCAGTAGTGATGATGCAGTAGGATATTAGCAGCAGGTCAGCAGCAGGAGTTTCAGTCATGCTAACAGAAGAACTCTGATATGATAAGACAGCTTTGACCTCCTCTCTTTTCCTCTTACTCCTCGCTAACTTCCAGTGTTTGGTTACAGCAGTGGTGGGTCCTTGCTACGAGCACACACAGAACCGCACCATGATGTCAACAGTGGCGCTTCTAGACCACTTCTACTGAAGGGGGCCAAACTGGGGCCAGTTGTTTTGTTCAGAGGGGAACATTAAACCCAGGTCAAAAATAGACAAAGATCGCTTTAAAAAAAAAATATATATATATATATTATGCAAAATAATAGCGCACAACATTAAATACCATGATTGTGTTATTAGGTGGGCTCTTCCTTTTGAAAGTTGTGGCCAAAGGGGGGACACTGGCCCCTGTTGGCCCCTGTTGGCCCCTGTTGGCCCCTGTTGGCCCCTGTTGGCCCCGGCCTAGAACCGCCCTTGGATGTAAATATGTGTGAATAAGCCGTAACCTCATAATGAAGGTGTCCATGTCCCAGCAGCAGTACATCAAGATCCCTGTCACTGCAGAATCATCAGACTTGACCTTCAGCTAGCTCCAAGCAGAGTTTCCATGGTAACACACGCAAATCCACACATTATACATTCAAACACATAAACACACGGCGAGGGGTGTAGTGCAGTCCCAGTGAACCGTGATGATGCGTGTGTAAGTGGGTGCAGCAAGTTGTGGTCATGAAAGGACTTGTGAACTTGTAACTCAAACACAGCAGAGGCTCATTTCCTGTCTCTCTCCATTGTTCTGCTTCTCTCTCACACTCTGAGTGCTTCCACATGTGGCACGGGATGGTCCGTCTGACTGACATCTGTTACACACCGTGGCCCTCTGTTGGCCATTACCTGTAATGACAGTATGAGCCTCGTCGCTCCGTTTTCATGGTCATTCATGTGAAGCTTTTACTTGAATGATTGTTGTGCTTTTTCTCAGTCAGCAGTTTGTCTGGATGCTTGCATGTTAACCTAAATGCATTTTTGGATTTGATGAGTTTGTACAAGATAATAAATGGAATTTCAGAGTGATATTTGTACGGCTAGAAAGTTTGATTAGGCTTGTTGAGGGTTTGCAGAACATGTTAAAAGCAAATAACTGAATTACTCTTCCATAGTTATCCACTCTGCAAGAGAAGGAGTGAGCTTTCACTGTCTATTTTAGTCCTGTAGTCTTAACCTGAAAAGTTCAAGAATTACCCGTACTAGCTGTGGCTCAGTGGTACAGTCAGGATCAGAAGGCTGCTGGTTTGTTCCCAGCTCTTTGCATGTTTAAGACACTGAACTGATCGGTTGATACTGATGGGTACTTTACATAGCACCCTCTGGCATCAGTGTGAAAGTGGTGTAAATGGGTGGATGTGATATGTGGTGTAAAATTGCATTGATTAGTCAGAAGATTAGAAAAGCCCTGTAAGAGTCTAGTCCATTTACCATTTCACTGTTTTTTGAAGTCTGGAGAAACATCCAGATTGTTAGTCCACCTCTCAGTTTGTCAGCCAGACAGCAGACCACCGTCCTTTAAGCAGGTTAGCCCCTCCATCAGCGACACAGGGCTTCATCCCAAGAGCTGTGCACCCTCCATTGTCTCATGATTCAGTTAATGTCTGAAAAAGAGAGAGCTGTGTTGAGGGGGTGAGGGGGTTTTCTGCAGCCCAGTCCAGCTGTGCACCTCAATAAACCACTGGCTTTAATCTTTATTTTTTCATCTTTTTTTATCTTGAGGTACATTTCGCCGGGCACATCGGCCCCACTTGACTCTTATATGAATGCAAATCAAGATGAGATCAGGGACTGGATTAGGGAGGCGATCCTGCAGAGAACTGTAGCCTCTACATACTGTAGTTCACCTGCTCAAACATCCGAGCTAAACCAGCACCACCTCGACGACATTTAAAGCATCCTCTCGTCTTTGCTCAGATGTGGAGTGTCATTAAGACTTCAGGGAGTTTCGGAGACTCTTTTATGAGCCCCTAACAGATGGTGCTTTTGAAACTTCAGGAATTCCCAACTTGTCCTATTATACAGTTTAACCTCTGCAACATGTTTTATTATTATTATAGAAACTAGAATGTGTTTTAGAAAGGACAGTTAATACCAAAGATGAATCAAATAATACATTCATGATTTATATCATGGGTACACGGCTGTGGCTCAGTTGGTAGAGTCGGTTGTCTCTCAACTGGAAGGTTGGTGCTTCGATCCCCAGCTCCTGCAGCCACATATGCGCCAATGTGTTTGTGGGCAAGACACATAAATTGCTCCTGCTGCTTTGTCGGCGCCGTATGAATGTCTTAGTTACTTCTGAAGGTAACTTTACATAGAAACCTCTGCCATCAGTGTGTTCTTTAATAATTATCACCTGAAGAAGATCTCTGGTTGAAACATTGTGATGGATTCAAACTTTTTGTGTGCAGGTCTATCTTCTTCCTCATCTCTGACTTTTCCCATTGCTTCTCTTCCATCGACACACTTCCTTACCAGTGTGCTAGCATGCTGCTTTGAGCATTTAGCTTGGAGCCCACTTGTGCCAGAGTAAAGCCTCACAGAACTCCTGCCATGCTGTTAACGCTCTGTGTTATTCTTCATCATATCGGCACAATATACGTTGAAATGCATCAAATAGCTTGTTTGCGGTTCTGTCACTTTCCTCTCAGTGCAGCACAAAGAAGCTGCATTCTGCTTTATTTCAAACATGCAGCATTAAATAAAATACTCTCAGACGGTCCCGTTCTACTTTTCAATCACATGCTCTTAACGGCAGCTTGATGATTTTCTTAAAGCACCACACAGTGTGACGGTGCCTGTGGGAGACCCCGACCTCGCGTTTGGCAGAGGCTGTGAATGATGTAGGGTGGGGAAACATTTGGATTTTCACTGTTGCAGTGCCAAAGCAGACAGATTTACTATACTGTGAGGAGAAATAGCTCAACATTTCCAATCTCGTTTCAGCTCTGGCCATAAAATGAAATAAGATGTGAAAGTCTCCAGTCACCAGAATCTATGCGTTAGTTCCAGGGTTGTGCTGTGACGGCTTGTTGGCAGGAGCCGTGGATGATGATCTGCAGGATGAAGGAGTTTGATTTGTGACCTTGTCGGGGTAACAGTGGGTGGAGTGGAATACAGGGAGGATATCAGAGAGGAATATTGTAGCCGAATAGGCCCTCGTTTTTGACAAATCCTTTAAAACCATGCAGCTTCACAAGAGTCCAAGAAGGAAATGTGGGTAGTTTGGAATCAGAACAGTTCTGTATTTTCCTGGCCCTTCAGACATTTCAAGAGGAGTTAAGGATTGTTGGGAGGGCAAATGTTTCTCTAAGTATTTTTCTGCAACATGGAGTCAATGTCTGCCATGAGCACTGAGAGGAGTGAAAACCTCTTTTATTCACTTCATTTAGTTTACAAAACCATTTCATCTGCCAAACTCAGACGAGTTCGCAGTACTTTTAATGAAGATTTAAAGGGGACACATTTTGAAAAATCCACTTTGACGTTGATTTTAAACATTTATTTGGGTAACCTGAGTGTCTACTGACCCACAACATGTGAAATAAACCCATCCAGTCCTTTGTTTGTGGTCTGCATAAGTCTTACAACACAGAGAAAAATACTCTGTTTCAAATTTGCTCTCCTTGTGATGTCACAGTGGGATTCTGATAAAACAAAATCCCCTTCCCTCCCCTGGTATCTCCACCCATGGACTCCACCCCCAGCCTAGAACAAAACTTTTGCGCAGGTCCTTCATTTTTATTCTCGCTACAGAGGAGTGATGTCTACGGGGAAAGCTCAGGGGGGGCTCATTACATTTAAAGAGACACACACACCAAAACGGAGCGTTCTGAGAGAGCTGGTTTATACAGGGTCACAAACCTCCTCTGGTGCTTGATTCATGTTATATTTTGACCAAAGCACAGCACAGATGTTTCATTTAGACCGCAGGGGACTGTTTGAAAAGGTGGAGGAGGGGGATAATATGTCCTCTTTAAGTAAAATTCCTGTTTATTAAATTCTAAATACCTTCTCATTGTTTTTCCATCATTTCTTCCACCTATGTTGAGTACCCTGCACCAAAACATGTACTGCTTGTGTTTTATGCTCAGTTGGATTTTGTTGTTGAGATTACTGTGATATTTGGCTTTCAGAAATGATCCCGTCTAAAGTACATCCCTGTGATTCTCCCCTCTCCCCCTCAGGAATTGGAAGCTCTAGAGTCGGCTCTGGGTTCAGGAGACTCTCCTGAGGCCTGGGAAAGTCGAGGCGGTGTTAACTCGGCCAGCTCTCGCTCGTCCTCGGGTCCGAGCCGCCAGGAGCGCAGCAGGCAGCTGTGGGAGGACATCAGCACGGTGGAGGAAGATTCCAGCAAACTCAACGCCCTGCAGCTACGGCTGGACGAGTCCCAGAAAGTCCTGCTGAAAGAGAGAGAGTAAGAGGAACATCATAAAAACCAGAAGACTGTCTGTGGTGATGTAGCATAGATCCAGCTTAATGTGTTTTATGATAATGAACACTTACAGGGAAACCCATTATCAGCAATGGAATGCTCAGGTACACTTCATCAATGCTCGAGTGAAGTTATGTAAGAAAATATGTATTTAAAAGTAACTTGAGTCTTAGCGCCCGCCATGTGAGGGCAGCTGACATTTCTTTGTTGATTTCATGACAGTGTTTTGACGTGATTTCTTTTTTTTCCCTCAGTTAATAACCAACATAGAAAGTGAAACGTATTATCAAGTGCTGATCTGTGTGTTGTTTTTTGGTTTCCCTAGAGACAAGCTGGCATTGAGTAAAAGCATTGAGAGGCTGGAGGCCGACCTCAGTCAGTGGAAACTTAAATACGAGGAGCTCAGCAAGAGCAAACAAGAGGCCCTCAAACAGGTGAGCCATCGACGTCGTCGTGCAGCCACGTCTTCTCTTGTTTCAAAATGGGAAACTTTGAGCTGAGGTACGCAGGTTATGACTAAAAACTACAACTCTGGTATCTGCCTCATTCAGAAAAACAGCAGCTGGATCTGTTCTGATAATATTTGATCTAAGGAGGGTTACTTAGAAGAAACCATTTAAAACATCCCGTATGAATCCAAACTACCGAGTAGCTTCGTGTTCTGTTTGCAATAACAGGCCGCTTGTGCAGGTCGTAGCAGTCAGACCTTTAATGTTGGGGGGGCATGGTTTAGGTTCATCAACAGGTGGTCTTGGATTTAATTAGTTTGTTCTCAGAGATATGAAATGTGTTTTTTTTTTATTTTGATTTAAACATAAAATTGTGGCTGTATCTGGAAGGATACTTATTTAACACAAACGACCTGCCGTACTTTTCTTCTTTGGTACCATGTAACACAAGGAAGCCAAAGAAGCACATTACAAGGCAGACGTGTTATCTATTGCTGGTTGTCTGACGGTCACTGAATTCTCTTTTGAAGGTCATATAACTAAGAACTTCACATCATGTTCATCAATTGACTTTGATCAGAGAATGAAATCCAGGGTCAAAGAAGCTGGCTTCCTCAAGAATAGATCACACACGGTCCCTGTGTCTCTGAGACCGTCTCTGCTGGACTAACTTTGTAATTATGGACTGAGAGAAACCAGGACAGGAGTAGATAAAACATTAACAACCTACAACATCCCAACATGCCTTTTGCAATGCTCAGGGTTTAATAGAAAGCAACATTAAACAATTTAACAACAACAATGTGTTAATGCATGGTGATATTATCAAGCACCAGAAGAGGAAACAAAAAGGGAAATGTTCCTCCACATAGACATGTAATATATAAACTAAGCTTTTTTTTGTTTACTGCTCACTCAAGTACACACAGACCTCATGGACCGATCAAGCAGGAAAATGAGTGACTCTGTCTCACTGACAAACACAAAATGTTCAGATCTGCAAACTCGGTTTATTTTCAATCATCCAACCAGGAGGCATCTTTTCTTTTTTTTTACTTACTTTATTAATCCCTGAGGGAAATTCTGTTTTTAAACGCTGTTATTGAGAGACACACTTCTCACACACATAGGCCTGAATCACACAGGTGCCAACAGAGGTATTCTAATTCTAGGAGTTCATTCTAGTGAATTTATTTAGTCAGTAATAGGCGGAGAAACTTAAACCTGTTTTAATAAGTAAAAAAAAATCCCCCCATTAAATTCAAATGAATCTGGCTGCAGCAGGATACAGAATAATATAGTGAGGTGTTTTATTTTGTACAGTAGTATAATAGACAGTCTGTATGTAGTTCTTTGATACAGTTTAATATAACTATTTTACATCAATGCTTTCATCTTATTGTCTCTCTCTCCCTCCTCATCAATGCTCTTCTTCACTATCTGTTTTGCAGAAATGAATCTCTGAAGATTAGCTCGTCACATTACCTCAATGCTCTGTTGACATAGAGTGTCTCTTCAGTTAGATCGTGTAGGGCCTTTAATGTGTTAGCAGTGCTACACCACCCGGGGGCAGTCCAGGCCTGCAGAGAGGGGAGACAGACGGAGGGAAACGAGCCAGCTAACACAGTTCTCACGAAAGGCTCAATGTATGACAGAGTCAGATAAACCCACACAGGAAGACTTAAGGGGATAGGTCAGAGGAGGTGAGCGCTGTGTGGATGGTGATGATGGTTGTTTTTAAGATAAGTGGGTAGAGGAGATCAGATAGAAGCAGGATCAGGGGAGGTGCTGATGGTGGAGAGGAGGCAGATGACACACAGGCAGAGATACAATCATCAGATAAGAGCGTAGAGAGATGACAGAAGATGGTAAAGGAGATGAGTCATTCTTATCCACACACACAGGAGAGAGAGAGCGTCCAGCTGCCTGGTTCCAGGATCCTGTGTACATTGGACATGCAACCTAGCCTCTAAAGGGTGCTCAAATTATCTTTATATCTTAATTAATTCCCAACAGACTTGCCAAGCAATACACAAGTAAAAGGTTAAAGTTGTCATATTGACTTTAGACTTTATTGTCCCCAGGGGGAAATTCTTTTTCACAGCAGCGTTTCTGTCCAAACAGACATTTCCCACCAAAGAACATACGTACACAAAACAAATAAATAAATAAAAAAACAGAGTTAAAGAACAATCAGGAGTTCCCACTCTGGCCTGTTCAGCGAGGCCTTTTGTTCAGGGTTGTTTTATGGTTGTCGAAAATGTTCGATATGTTGATACTTTTGAATACCAACCATTTTGAAATGATAAAATCTTGATTATTTTAATGGTTGATAGTAGGGTAAGGGACAGAAGCTTTTAAAAATCACAGAACTTCAGTCATATTTTTTACCCAAAGCTGAAACAAAGAGAGAGAGAGAGAGAGAAATACTAACACTTCTCAAATCCTTTCAGTGTCTCATAAAGAGGCCAAAGTTAGATTTATGTCTCTTACAGACGGACAGAGAGTAGAAGTGATGACAGCAGAGGGGACGCTGTCTAAATGGATCAAATACGCGGGCAGCGTTTGTCATTGAAATGTTGCCAACGTATTTGTGCAATTAAGAAAGTGTGGAGTGCAATTCTTGGTAATCAAAAACAAGAAATTACCCAACATAAGGTCCCCAGAAGTTCTGTTTTTGTTGTTGTAGTATTGAATCAGGTATCGATTTTTTAATTGCATTGTATTGCAGTTTAATTTTACTGTATTGTGAACGTCAGGACTCTGAACTTGTGAACATGTTTTTGAAGTTGTTGTTTGCAGTTTTTCAGGGTAACAAATGGGTCAAAATCTTTAATATGGTCTGCAGGAAGTAGTTGAAGTGTAATTAGCCAAGTTAAATAATCCGACTGAATAAGATGTGAAGAAGAATCCATGTATGACTAATGAATAAAAGACTAGTCCTAATTACAAATAATGTTCATCATGAAGAAATGGCAGTCTAAACTGAGAGTCTGAGGCACTCTGATGCAGTATAAACATCCTTTTATTAACCTATCCTTGAAGAGCACCTGATTCCTCTACACGAGTAGAGGTGCAGCTCTCGCTTCAACCTGTTTTAAAGACTTCATGTATTTTTAGCTGCTTCAGTGAAAATGCTCTAAGACATATAGTGAAGCAAAAAACAGCGAAAAGGAGTTGTTGGAGAGGGACCAAAAAAAAAGAACAATATTAAATATACCAGGCTGCAAGAGCATGACTCTGAATTATTTTGGTATTGGTCTGATAATATGTTAGACCGTAACTCTTTACTTTGACCAAAAAAAGACGATCAGTGGAAACACTCACACCCTGGAGGAAAAGGTTTTACGTTCAGTCACACGTGGTTCCACCGCTTAGAAGGATATCAGAATAAATGTATAGACAGGGCATGTGGGTGTGTGCAAATAGAAGTTTGAGGTTTTTATTTTATTATTGTGTCATACATACATTTATATGCCCAGCCTAAAAACGTTCCAGGATCAGAGTGCAGAGTAGGTGCATTCATTTTCATGAAAAAAAGAGAAAACTAAAAGCAAGACAAACCCCAACTAAATAAAATATCCTGTCTTCTTTTCCAAGACTTTGAGACAAAATTAGCAAGCTGAAACACATCGAACTTAAACAGCCATTCCAGTTTTTACACATCTGCCCACCCTGATATTTCTTGTTTTTGATGATCTATTTCATGAAAAAATAATTCTGTTAAATCTTCATATTTTGTAAAATGCAAAAGACAATGAGACTCAGTTTCCACTTCGTCCAACTCTCACATCTCACAAAGTCTGTTCTCCTCTGGAATATTTTTGAATCGACCGACTTCAACGGCCGGAGGGAGAATAGCAGATCTTAACTGTGCAACCAAGGATCTTTGTCTTCTAGATAAACGACAAGCTACACATAAAATAATATTTAAAAAATCTGATATAAAAGACTGAAAGAAGACAACAAAGTGAAACATGCAACATCATGTTGTTTCTGTTCAACAGTGCTGCCTTTAGCAAACTATGTAAAGAAGAACATCTTTAAAGAGTGCAGACTCAAAGGATGGATAATTATGAGTAAGTTAGAGTTTGACCTTTGCTTTCCTGTTAAAATATGACTTAAAACATCTGATTGGTCATGAATAACTGCATACAAACTGTTTGAGTATTTGAGATGCAGTATGGATTAAACCTACAAGATATCAGCCGTACTCCAGCTTTTGTTTTCAGTTGTCATTATGTAGCTGCAGTGTTGAACTCAGGGGACGGAGAAGGATGGTTTTAAACTGACTGGTGGTGGTGGTGCCACCATTAAGACTAAATAACAAACTGAATCACCATGCCCTTTGACCTTTTGTCCCGTTTCTCCTCCTCATATCTCTTCTAGCTGAACCTGCTGAAGGAAATACACCAGGATGAACTCGGCCGCATATCTGAAGACTTGGAGGATGAACTGGGAGCCCGGACCAGTATGGACAAGAAACTAGCCGAACTCCGAGCAGAGGTGAGGGGACTGTGAAGAACAGAAAGACGATAGGAGGGTGGACGAGTTTACAGCAACATGGAGGGAGAAAGAGTGGGAGTGTGGGATGAAGGAAAGGAGGATGAGCTCTTTACTAACCGAAATACAGTTTTTTTTTTGCAGTATTATATTTGGTCAGTGTATTGGATTTAATTTGATGTTTCATTTACATTTTTGTTGATTCTATATTTCAGAAAAGATCTTCGAGATTTCTTGCGTCCTCCATCCTTACATTTTAAAATCCTGCATATGCTGCCATCTAGTGGTTGCTTCAGGATCGTCTTCACCCTGTGCAGAATCAATAAATCAATCTTTATCTTAGAGCTCCAATTCATGAGAAATATTATTTTAAGACTCTTAACACAAAGATCAGGTAAAGATATTACTCTTTAGAAAAGTACAGCACTGTTCAGCGTGTTAAAACTCTTAACCAGGTTTGATGGTTAAGTTTCATAGTTTGTAATCCAAATGTTTAGCACTTATTTGATATATTACAGGAATGTTTTTATGTAGGACAACTTTTCATCTGAACATAAATCTCTCTGGATATTTGTTTCTTTTGACTGTGCAGGGCCTCAGTGGCAGCAGGCTAGGAAACATACGACAGGCAACCATCTTTAAAGTAACTTTTTACAGCTCTTCCTCTGAAACCCTGAAACCACCTGAGGCCGTGTGTTAATGTATATTCTCTCCAGAGAGTTGTGGGTCTCCTACCAGAGGGATCAGCTAGAGAAGCTTCAAAGGAAGGTGTCCAGGAGGCTGATCAACTTCAGCTAATTCATTTTCATTTGAAGATGCAGTGTCAGTTCCCCGGGCCTGTCTTCAGTCCTTACTCTCTTAGAGTAAAGATCTATTCAGCAAATTAAGTTTGGTTGCCTCGACTGTATCTCTGATCTAATTATTTCACTCACTACTCAGAACTCATGCCCGTGAGGTGAGGGTTGATTGTGAGGAATTTGTGCTGTAATGATTTTTGTCTACACTAGATGTGAGTGTAGTAAATGTGAACTTGAAGATTTAAAAAGGAGTTTCTCTGTTTACCAAAAGTTCTGTTTATCTCTGAGAAGCTCCACTTGGATCCAGCTCCGTCTTTGACCTTCATGCTGCCACATGTGTTGATGCGTACGCCTAAAATGCTCATTTCAGTGTCCTCTGCTTCTTTTTCCTCTCTGCTCTCCGTGTCTCTCCGTCAGATGGAGAGGCTGCAGGTGGAGAACGCTGCAGAGTGGGGGCGCAGGGAGTGTTTGGAAACAGAGAAACTTGCCCTGGAGAGGGACAACAAGAAGCTGAGGGCTCAGGTCGAGGACCTGGAGGAGCAAATGGCAAAAAAAACGCCGGCAGTCCGCCTCTGCACTGGACACCGACCTCAAAGCGATCCAGACCGAGCTGTTTGAAAGAAACAAGGTGGGAAGGACAATCCTGTTTTTTATATAACGAAAAGCTGTGACCATGTTAGGAACAAGTGATTCAGGATCTCTCTGAGAGCAGACAGCATCTACTCCAGTCAACCCATTAATTAAAATAATAATAATAATAAAGAAAAAACAATTATCTTCTGTGTGTGTGTGTGTGTGTGTGTGTGTGTGTGTGTGTGTGTGTGTGTGAGTGTGTGTGTGTGTGTGTGTGTGTGTGTGTGTGTGTGTGTGTGTGTGTGTGTGTGTGTGTGTGTGTGTGTGTGTGTGTGTGTGTGTGTGTGTTTGAGAAAAGCAAAGAGAGAGATTGATCGTGTTTTGTGTCTCGTGTTGAAACCATGGTATTGATCCAGACAGAGAATGAGAAACAGAGCAAGCGATTAAGATGCTGGATACACAAACACACACATACACATACACACACACATACACACACCTATACACACACAAACTAACACTCACATACTAACACACACACACACACACACACCCAAGGTGATTGATAGTAGAATCATCTTCAACTTCTGCCAGGGCTTTGGGCACCACTACTACTCTGATTGATGTTCACTGTCACACACACACACACACACACACACACACACACACACACACACACACACACACACACACACACACACACACACCTGGAGGATTTAAAGGAGGAGAGAGGGCCGAAGATAATATTTTTAAGGTGTGATTGTGTGTGTGTGTGTGTGTGTGTGTGTGTGTGTGTGTGTGATTGTGTGTGTGTGTGTGTGTGTGTGTGTGTGTGTGTGTGTGTGTGTGTGTGATTGTGTGTGTGTGTGTGTGTGTGTGTGTGTTCTGCCATTTGCAATCCATCTTTTGGCTGCTGAT
This sequence comes from Labrus bergylta, assembly GCF_963930695.1. NCBI lineage: Eukaryota > Metazoa > Chordata > Actinopteri > Labriformes > Labridae > Labrus > Labrus bergylta. The sequence goes on from NC_089197.1 coordinate 5,555,603, forward strand.
TTCTAAAATATATCAACAAGATTTATGTAACACGAACGCCCCCCTCCCCCCTCCCCCTCCCCCCTCCCCCCTCACATGCAGTATTCATGGTGTTGCTGTGACATGACCTTCTACATTTATAAAAGTTTTCATTTTTCCTTAATGAACCTTTTTATCCCCTTTAAGCTCTGTGTGTCTGTTTATACCCCCGTGTGTTTTTGGTGAAAATGAGTCGTTCATACTCTGCTGGTTACATTTATTTTCACAAAACACAGACATGTGAAGTCGTCTCATGTTCAAGGAACGAGATGCTGAACTTCATTACACACTTTATTGTCACCAGCAGCAGGTTAATACTTGAGTTCTGTTAGCATGTTCTGCAATTCATTTAGCAGACGCTTTTATCCAAATCTACTTACATCAGAGAGTAATGACATCACAAAGGTTGAAAACACCTACGGTACATATAAGTTAGGTTTAAGTGGAAGTAGGGTTGTCACCAGGGCTTAATTTGTATCCAGCACCTCCCAGATCGTATAAGACACTTTTTTAATTTGAAACAAGCAGCTCCTTTGTCACTATAAAAACATTTTGTGTAATATTTAAAGTATGAATTAAAGTTTGAATTAATGGGGGATCTCTCATTTTCCTCCTTTAAACTTTTTGAAATCTCAACTTCTTCTTAAATGAAAGTCGGGAGAGGTCAGATGGCGGTCAGGTAACTTAAGGAACGCCTGAAGCGGGGTGAAGTTTGTGTACGTCATAACGGCTAAGTTGAAGTTATTGTCTGCGTTAGGTCAGTCAGACCCAAAGAAGACTAAAGAAGTTACGGTGGAGGATGTAGATGACAACACTTACACCCTGATATTGTTTTTTCTTCTTTCTTAATTACCAAAATTGCAAGCAAAATCCAGCACAAATACTTTGCCAATGTATTTGTGAAATGTACACAGAGTAGAGTATTTTCCCATTCAGGGTCGCCGGGGGCGGCTGGAGCTGATCCCAGCTGTTACTGGGCGAGAGGCGGGGTTACACCCTGCACTGTTTGCCAATCAATCACAGGGCTGACATTTATAGACAGACAACCTGACACACTCACACCTACAGATAATTTAGAGTCACCACTTAACCTAAGGAGCATGTCTTTGGACTGTGGGAGGAATGATAAATAAACCCATCAGTTCAGTTCTACTCTTTTCTTTATGCTACCAAATCCCAGGAAGAGTCTCCCACAGGTGTGTCCGTCTGGCTCCAAGCTGACAAAGCTGCCCCAGGCTTATTTTGTAATTACAAACTTAAGTCTGGGGGCTTTTTTTTGTAATGACTCCATCAGTTTAAGTAATTTGAGGGTAGGTGAGGCTGTCAGGTATGAATCTGCAAACCAAAACAATCACCTGTAGACCTAATATTTGAATTACGTTTTATAGTACCTGTTCATAATAAAGTGGTGAAGCAGGATGATGAAATATTCACAAAATGAATCAGATAATGATTTCAAAATCACACTAAAAATGAGCATACATTTATATTTAAATCAAACAGGATAATATTCTTCAACACATGTGGAATAATGCTTCACATGCAGATTCCATTCAACAGAGGAAATGTAATCTCCCCGTGGTCACAAGGTGGGGATGTTTACTCAGAATGACTCAGCCAAGAAGACCTCTATGTTGAAGTAATATATCATCGCCCTGACTCGTGTGATACAATTATGGAATCTCTGCTGCCAAATATCGAAATTTAGATTTTAAAAACTCTGCACTCTGAACAGATTTAGCTGCCAGTTTGACTCTCCACGTTACTACTTCATGACTCCTTACCGTGTTGCTTAATGTAGGACATGAATTAGGGTAACAAAGAAGACAGTATTATCATGCTGATGTATACTCATCACTTTTCATTTTATTAAAGCTCCTGTGAGGAACTTTCATCTACTACGTATCATTTTTGCAGTGTGTGTGTGTGTGTGTGTGTGTGGGATAATGTCTCGTCTCCTCAAATGGCCCTAATAGCAGCCGGTTGGCAGGCATGGCCGTAGCAGCAAGTATGTATAAGTGTTGGTCAATCTAAGTGCCCCCATTAGCATCTATCCCACAGGGTTATTTATGATGCTCTCAGGTTTATTTAATGCTGCAGTTAGCAGGCACACACACACACACACACACACACGCAGGTAAAGACAGAATAATTAATTCAGTGTATGTTGAAGCAGTAAAGCAGCAGGCTGAATTAGCACATCGTGTCAAAGGGAGCAGGATGAGAAAGGTGAAGATGAGTACAGAGGAAGTTATTCAGAGTAGAACAAAAAAGAAACAACACGCTGGATTACATAAACACAACATACCTCTTGACCTATCTCTCTCCTGCAGCTCTTTAAGAGTAAATGATAGACGGGCTTGTATTGTGCTTTTCTAGTCTGAATGAATGAAGGAAAAATTAGATAACCAAAAAAAAAAGACAAAAGTAACAGTGAACAGTAAAGGAGTAGGAAGAAGTAAAACGTATATCCCCCTATGTTACATTTCTTCTATAAGTTTATATTATAACAAAAGTCTTACACCACATGTCACTCCTACACATTCACACACTGACGGTAAAATCTGCTTTTTTTAAGTGTGCATCAGAAGTAACTCATCCATTCAGACACCACCGCTGAAGCAGCGGGAACAACTTGGGGTTAAGTGTCTTGTCCCAGGACACATCGGACATGTAGCTGGGGATCGAACCCCCCTGGCCTTCTGTTTGAGAGGCGACTGTCTCTTCCACTGAGTCACAGCCTGGAAACATTACAGTCCTTGTTACCTTCATATCATCATCAGCCGTCTCATTCAGACTCTGCTCTCTGTTTCATTTTTCCATAAAGATGTCAGGAATTGATGTTCTCAGACATTCTCAGATAAAAGTGATGAAGCCTTATCTGTCAGCCGGTGTGTTGTCTGTGTAAAGATACGACTGCTGCTGCTGCTGCTGCTGGATTCTATCCTGCTGTCAGTTCAAACCGGCTGGACTAGTCACCATATTTCTGCTCCAACTTGTCTGAGAGAGAACATGCATACGTTTCAAGGACCTTGTCTAAAGATGCAGCTTCCAAACAAAGCTAAAGAAACACTCAGCATCCTGATGTCTCGACCTTGTGTGACAAGCTGGACAACATCAGGGCTTTGATCAAGACTTAGACTTTAACCTTTACTGTCAGATTGAGACATGGCCCACCGTACGAGTGCCTCTCTGTCGTCGTCGTCCCCCCGGGACAGGACTGAGTCAGTGAATTGTAGGGAACTGATGAACCCTCATGGTCATAAAGGAGTAATAGACAGCACCCAGTGTTGGCTCACAAAATAGAAACTAGCTAACTTAAGGCTCTGTTCTCTTTTTCTATGTTTATTTTTTTTTATTCTTCATGGTTTGTTAATTACTTGAGATGTTTTTGCTCTCTCTTATCTTTGTGTCTTTTCTATCATCTTCTCTCATGTCTTTTTTGAGCTGATCTGTTCTGACCAATCAGGTTGGAGCAGTGCCCATAAGTCCTTCCCCCACTGTATCGCTCTTGGGCAGCCCTGATTATAAACCCAAATTTGCAATCCCTGGTGTGTGTGTGTGTGTTTGTGTGTGTGTGTGTGTGTGTGTGTGTGTGTGTGTGTGTGTGTGTGTGTGTGTGTGTGTGTGTGTGTGTGTGTGTGTGTGTGTGTGTGTGTGTGTGTGTACATGGGAGAGGGACAGTTCTGTCTAAATGAATGTTAAATTCAGAATGGTAGAGGGGGAAGGGAGAATTAAAGTGATCTTTCTGCATGTTTGCATGCAGTGATACGTGAGCCTCTTTACAATAGTCTAACGTAGTTGTGGATATTTTCATTTCTTATTTACAAATCAGATTTTTTTTTTTCCGACTTTAAAACAGTATTTCTGCGAGGTGATGACTGTGTGTTCGTGCGTGATGCACAGCTTGTGATTTTTGTGCGTGAGTCTGTTTGTGCGTCTGTTTTACTGCAACAGATGTAGCGGCAGACTTCAGGGTCTCTCCAGTCAAGGAGAAACATTTAACCGGCAGTTTGGCACACACACACACACACACACACACACACACACACACACACTCACACACACACACACTAACAGACACACTAACACATATAGTGGCATACACAAAACCATAATTGTGCCTCTGTGTGTGAAAAATACAGACACACACACACACACACACACACATTTATAAGAAACTCACATCCACACATGTTCACATATAGACAGAGACATACATACACATATCCAGCTCATAGATCATTCAGTCATCTCTCATGTTTAATCAAGTATGGGACTCCCAGCTTCTCCCCCCCATGTCTCCTCTCTCAGACATTCATTACATGGTTTTGAAAAGATAACACTGCAGGGACTGTGTGTGTGTGTGTGTGTGTGTGTGTGTGTGTGTGTGTGTGTGTGTGTGTGTGTGTGTGTGTGTGTGTGTGTGTGTGTGTGTGTGTGTGTGTGTGTGTGTGTGTGTGTGTGTGTGTGTGTGTGTGTGTGTGTGTGTGTGTGTGTCATGCTGTCTATCTACAACCTTTTGGGGTTATCTGTCCTCGATGTTAATTTAGACATTTGGCATTTATTCATAATTTGCTTTTCTGTCTTGTTTTGTTAATTGGTTTAACACATTGCAGCTCCTTTGATAACCTTTTTTTATAATTTTGGATAATAAAAATTATTTAGCAGCATGTTAAGTCTATTAAACGTCGTAACACAATCAGTAAAACCCTGATGATTTTTAGTTTACAGTCATGAATACCAACGCAACAAATTCTCATATTTAGCTGCCAAAATTCTGATCATATCAACTTTGTGAAATTAAACTTTTCTTTACGTTGGATACTTAAAAAAAAAAAAAACGTGACCAGTGTGGGAGTCAGAAAGTGCTGATAGGCTGAAAGTCTTTTTTTATATCCACTCCTGAAAATGTCAGGACAAACTTCCCCTGGAATCTTTCTTTCTGAGTTGCCTTTTCAAATCTGAGCCTCAAAGTGGTCGACTTTCCCCGTCGGACGGGAGGCGAGACGTGACGTAGAAAGGTGAATGTGGAAAGGGTTGCGGAAGAAACAGCGTCCACTTGAAAGCAGAAAGAGTATGAAGCAGTTTCACTACGTGCACATAAATCTCACCTTTAGTTCACCGGTCAAATGATTTAAACATAATCAGCCCGACTCACTCACATGAGGTGAATTTTCCTGATTATTTGCTGCACGCTGATTCATTCACACATGGATACATCCCAACTTTACGCAGAAATTGAACTAGTGGGCCGGAAGGAAAATACCAGGAAAAAGTTCGGGGGGGAAAGGTTGGCCATTTGCTTTCACACATGCAGCTCACTTCAAACATATTCTGGTCATTTTCAGGAGATTTGTGCCTGTGCAAAAACACCAATAGGGCTTTCACACTTGCAGAAATCTTGTGAAAAACTCCTGATCTTACCAGGAGGAGCTGTATGTGTGAACGCAAAGAGCCACATTTTTCGCTCTGACTTCACCTTCAGTTCCTCCTGTCAGACCCCTAGTATCTTCCAATAAGTCCAATTTGGACTTAACATAGCATTGATATAAAGGCAAATATTATCAGTATAGCGTCGTATAGCGGACTATGTTGCTTCATCCACTAATTCTGCGTTGTTTTTTTACATCACATTTTACCTCCTCCAGTCTGACAGAGATGGTCTCCAGCTGTGAGGAGCAAACGTGAACAGCCAGGCCAGGAGTACATGTGTGAAAAACGACTAATGTATTGTTTGGTGTTTTTTTATGGGGGGGGGGGGGGGGGGCTCATCTTTCTTCTTAACCTTCTCAGTACCAGTGTAAAATGTTTTTTTTAATACAACATGTTTGTCTCCTATGCTGGCTAGCCTCTTTAATGTTCTTTGTTCTTATGCCTCACCTTTATTGTCCTATAAAATACCCCCCTGCAATTACTACTCCCACCCCCTCCCCTCATCCCCCTCCTCATCCCTTCATCCCTGTCTCCTACTCAGGAACCCACCCCCCTGATTTTTAATTAATTCCCTCCGCATTCCCCTGCCGCTGCCTTTGTTTGATCAGGCCCTGGGGTTACACTAATATTTGAGCTGTATTCAGGCATTTTGCCTTGATTATCAGAAAAATATTCAGTGATGGGGGAGGGGCTACATGGGCTGCCTCTACAAGAATTTGTATTTATTTGAACAAAAGATAGAAACCAGTTGTTCTCCAAACACAAGACACAGACATGTTTACCTCTGTGAATCAGAACAACCAGCTTTATTAGATATCTGCACTGATGCTCCAAAGGATCAAGTACGTAATGCATTCAATGTGTCAATGAATACAAATGTGAAGAGCATTTCCCACTCCTTGTTCCGGCCTCGTCTTTTTATTGTTCCAGTAGATATTTTAATTAATCTCCAACGTGCAGCCGTATACGTAGGTTCAGAAAGCTTCTTGGAAGCTGTGTTGTCTGGGGAGTCATTAGGTGTGAGGCCGCATGAGGGAGGCTGAATCATCATCAGGGCACATAAAAGTGCTGTGAGTGACAACAATGCATTATTGATGATGCCATTAGCTCCAAGTGCAGACTTCCCCAAGCTTATGCAAAAACTAACTGCTGGAGTTTGAAACACAAGCGCTGTGAAGCGCGCGAGGGAGTTATACCGTCGTCTTCCCTTAATGAAATACAAAACAACTAAATATGAGCTTCTGGCATTCAGCGTCTCTGGATTCTTTAAATTGGATGAAACAGAATTTGTTTTTGTTTTTTTTCACAAACATTTTTACAGGACGAGTCAGATCACATTTATGAAATGCAGGTTGACCAGAATCAGTACCTGAAAATGTAACTCTGTCTTCTCTTTCTGTCGCTGTGCTGTGTCCTCA
>NC_089197.1:5567474-5577474 GCF_963930695.1 Labrus bergylta
CTCATTTTTATTCAAGCCTTAGTGATAACTGATTCTGTGTGACACACTCAATGAAATGCACTTGCTTTCGATCTGCTGTTGCTCATGTTTCTGTTTGTGGTTTAGGAATTTGATCGTGTGCATCAGAGACACACTGGGCAGTAATCATGAAAGTCATTAATCTTCCTCATTGTTCAGTGAAGCCGTGACCACAACACAGTCTGAAAGATGGATGTTCAGTGTCTCCCTTACGTCTGTCTCTTCTTATGGACTGATAGGCATCATTCTTATGTTTAACTTTGCTAAGTGTTCGTCGGCTCGATATAAAACTTTTTAGTGGCTGAGTTTGTGTTGAAATGTTTGGATGATTTATCGACTAGTCGCTCTGATACTGATGTTACCTGCTCACTGACAGTCGACTGATGCAGATACTGAGGACAGAGAACGAGAGAGAGAGAAAGACTGCAAGGAGGAAAAAGTTGGACGTCTAAGGTGTTTGGTGTTCAGGTGTTGTGATTTTTGTTGACTTCTGATGACAAAGAGATCTCTGTTGGTCCTGAGGGAGAATCAGTGTCTGCTCTGGTCCTGGTCCTGGTCCAGATGGGACTCTTATCAATCACTGATCACATTTCCATAGCTACCACAAAGCTACAATAAGCTCGTTCTGGGGCGTTTACTGTGCAAAGTTCATTGGTTTTACACTAAGAACAGAAATATATATGAAATTGTTGCACTTTAGTTTTTTGTCCGACCCGTTTTATGAAGATTTCTAACGAAGCTTTGTGTCATGACTGGATTGGAGCTTGATTGGCTTTACTGCAATGACTTGACACAGCATTGTGGGCGATTCTGTGTAATGAACAAAATGAATAGACTAGAATAAAATGTTTATTGGCATTGTACAGGATACAATGAAATTCAGCAGCACAGCCTGAGTGGAGCTCAAAAAATAGAAAAAGATAAAAATAGAAAAACACCAAAAAGTGTGTTTTGGAAGCAGACTGAGTCATAATTGTGCATTTTTTGTTCCAAACAGAGTTTATATTTCAGCCGGCAGAAGCTGAGAACCCCATCGATTTTATTCTTGGGGGGGGTTGTGACTCGATAAGCCTGCTGACGTATTGAATGGATGGAAAGATGGAGAGGACTGTGACTCATGCATGTCAATGTAGGGTTGTAGATCCACACAGAGAGATTGCAGCATATTGTTCATGCTTTTCTTGTAATCGACAAACTATTCTTTGTCCTCAGTAATGGATTGACTGACTTTTCCCCAGGGACCACCAGAAGGTCATTTTTTTAACCTCTAGTGAACATGTTGACCTTTTCCATATAATCACATAACCTTTGATTGAGTTCCAGCTCAACTCAAAGCTTATGTGATTATATGGAAAAGTTAAGGTTAACCTTTCAGTTAAGGTCCCTCAAGAAGAAAATCACTAAAAATAGCCACTAAAACTTTCTGAGTGTTATTATGTAGATTCCTACCAGACATTTCTACATATAGAAAAACATTCTCTGCTGCAGAGGCGAACTTCAATCCATCCATTAACTTTCCCGATTGGGGTCGCAGGGGGGGCTGCAGCCGATCTCCAGCTGTCATTGGACTGTTCACCAGCCAATCACAGGGCTGAACCAGGAACTTCCTTGTTATAATTTGAAGCACTGTGGTAATCTTCAGCATCTTTATGTTATTAAATCTGTGATGTGTTTCTCTCTCCCTCTCTCTCGCTCTCTCTCTGTCTCTGTCTCTCTCTCTCTCTGTCTCTCTCTCTCTGTCTCTGTCTCTCTCTCTCTCTCTCTGTCTCTCTCTCTCTGTCTCTCTCTCTCTCCCTCTCTCTCGCTCTCTCTCTCTCTCTGTCTCTGTCTCTCTCTCTCTCTGTCTCTCTCTCTCTGTCTCTCTCTCTCTCTGTCTCTCTGTCTCTCTCTCTCTCTCTCTGTCTCTCTGTCTCTCTCTCTCTCTCTCTCTCTCTCTGTCTCTGTCTCTCTCTCTCTCTGTCTCTCTCTCTCTGTCTCTCTCTCTCTCTCTCCCTCTCTCTCGCTCTCTCTCTCTCTCTGTCTCTGTCTCTCTCTCTCTCTCTCTGTCTCTCTCTGTCTCTCTCTCTCTCTCTGTCTCTGTCTCTCTGTCTCTCTCTCTCTCTCTGTCTCTCTCTCTGTCTCTCTCTCTCTCTGTCTCTCTGTCTCTCTCTCTCTCTCTCTGTCTCTCTCTCTGTCTCTGTCTCTCTCTCTCTCTCTCTGTCTCTCTCTCTCTCTGTCTCTCTCTGTCTCTCTCTCTCCCTGTCTCTGTCTCTCTGTCTCTCTCTCTCTCTGTCTCTCTCTCTCTGTCACTCTCTCTCTCTCTCTCTCTCTCTGTCTCTCTCTCTGTCTCTCTCTCTCTCTCTCTCTGTCTCTCTCTCTCTCTCTGTCTCTCTCTCTCTCTCTGTCTCTCTCTCTGTCTCTCTCTCTCTGTCTCTCTCTCTCTCTCTCTCTGTCTCTCTCTCTCTCTCTCTCTGTCTCTCTGTCTCTCTCTCTCTCTGTCTCTCTCTCTGTCTCTCTCTCTCTGTCACTCTCTCTCTCTCTCTCTCTCTCTCTCTCTCTCTCCCTCTCAGATTGCGACGTCAGCAGCAGCACCCCGCTCTGTTCGGTAAAATGCGATCAGCCAGGTTCGGTCCTGAAAACTCCGACGGTCCCACCAGCGACATGGACGAGGAGGAAGAGGAACTGCAGCTCCAGATTCCATGACGACACAGAGACGGCCATGCTCACAGTGATACAGGATATATATATTTTTAAACAAACATCAGCAGTCACATGAGAGGGTGAAGATCGTTTGGATGAAACTAAGTATCTCCAGTGAGGGAAACTTTTTGTCGCAGAAAGCAGTACTGCCTTATTTTTGACCAGCGAGTGTTTAAAGGATGACAAGGTCAATACCACTCTCACTGTAAAAGTAGGTTTTCCACTCGTTGTTGAGACGCAAGCTCCAAGCAGAATCCTCACAATTGAACGCTATCGATGTTAATGATCAAATTATTATTAAAGACGACTTGACGGTTAATCTTTGTGGAGTAAAACATCCAAAAATGTAGAGAAGCCACCTAGTTATAATCTGGAGATTAAACATGAAAGAGTTCAAATTTTCCTCCCAGCAGCGATATGACAACACACACCTAATCCCGACGCAAAACACACACACACACACACACACACACACACACACACACACACACACACACTAAGACTGACACATTCTGGGATGTGCTTTCAAAAGCAACACACACAGGAACAAGATGAAACCCAGCAGGAGTGTGACAGACTTTGACAGGATGTTCTGGACAGTGTCATGCTTAACGAAAGGATCTTTGTTGAACCTCCTACAAACTAATCGCATCCTTTCACTGTATTCACTCATTCTTACCTCATATCATCTCAAGCATTACAGCTGTCCCATCAGAACTGTGCTACTGTATTCAAAGGAGTTATTAGCAGTGTTATTACTGTGCCCACAGCGGTCTGCTATGAGGAGAGGTGTTTGTCAAAGTGTTTCATAACGAGGGATATCATTTGTTCTATGTTGATATTTTACTGAAATGTTCTGACACATTTTAAACCAGGAGAGTATTTTTCTTCTTCATTTGAAGATTCAAAGTCTGTTTACTGTGTTTTAACGTTCACAACCAAAGCTGGGAGCACACTACTCATTTAAGCAACATCAATAACCACGACACCCCCGGTGATCAAAGTATTTTAGCTGCGTCATTTAAGCTTCTTAGTTGGGATGATTGTTTCCCGACTCTGAACAACCGTCTCTTTCCATAACAGAGCAGAAATGCCCCAGAAAATAATCTTTAATCTAACTGCAAAGGAAGCAACAAAGGGGTACAGAATCAGAAGGCAGTGTGAAGTAACTGTGGGGATGTGCGGAAGTTAAGCTGGTTAAAATGATTTTGAACCAGATGGTAGCAGGTACAACCTCCTCTTAACAACTCTTTAGCTCACAGCGTTGTCAGCTACCCAGCTTGAGAGATTTTATTCTCTAACTGAGTGTGAGTAGAAACTTGATGGTATCTACCCATAGATGAAAAACAAGGGATGTTCTTAGTGACTAATCTCTTTAAAAGCTCATTTAAATTCAGACTAGTTAACGAAAGTCGCTCCAGTCAAGATGCCATTTTATTTTATTTATTTTAAAGGTTATTTTTTTGGGTTATTTTTATTGAATAGGACAGCTTAGACAGGAAATGATGTGAGTAGAGAGTGGGGGATGACATGCTGCAAAACGAAACAGTCGGATTCGAACCCCACGGCTGCTGGTAGTAGAGCAGTATGGCAGCAGCCATCATCCAGAGCTCCAGCCCCAGCTAGTGGTGGGAGGCTGCATTACAGCTTAGACACAACATTTTCCGACAATGTGGGCCTGAAGTAAGATAAATATTCATAACTTCTTCAACTGACCAGTAAATCTGATGCCGACGAGTGAGGGCGATGACTTTTCATTGTATAGTGGTCTCCTTATTAAAACATGGGTGTCATTTCGCCTGGTATTGCAGTGTAGAAGTGGAATTAAACACATTGAAACCGGACGGTAAAAAGGGCGAGCAAATGGAAACATAATGGTTTAGCTGTAATGTGGATGTCATCACAGTTTGGGTGGAGAAAGAAAGAGCGTGCTGCCTTTGGAGATGTTCTCATCCCAATCAGTCTGCTCCACGTTACACCATGGCAAATGTGGTTAACGCTGCCCTTCAGTGTCATTATGGATTACAGCATGAAGCCTGTGTTTAGAGGCTAGAGGAAATGTTGGCATGAAAGAAGAATATAAAAGACTGAACGATTTGGATCAGGTCCTTGAACGCACCTTTCAAAGCTGACTAGTTAGAAACGAGTTCAAGGTTGTCTCAGTTGAAGTAATGTTCACTGCAGTCTGAAGATGACTACAGAATCATTCCTCTAGAGGCAGAAGTAGTTATTTTAACTCCAGGTAGTAACCTGTGTACTCCTGCAGTGATGTGGTGGGTGCATGTCGACACACAAATTAAATCCCAACACTGCAGTTTGTGACTGAAATGTAAATGAGGAGTAGAAGGAGTAACAGATGTGTGATCTAGTAGCATTCATATTCTCATGTAGCTGTTTCAGGTATGATCATTTCACTACGATGTTGGTATAACAGGAGGTGCTCTCCCACAGTAAACATATGTTACAGTGACTTTTAAACAACGAGCTAAGAAGAGAACACATGACCTATTTGTTCAGTGAGCAGATGGAGCTTTACTATCTTCAATGGCATCTTAAACTGCAGATTTTGTGACAGAGTCTGATCATTTCAATAGAAACTCCAGGATCACTGAAGTCATTCTCTGCAGAGTTGCTCAGTGGATCAGTAGCAAACCATCTTGCCAGTGATGACCTTGAAGGAATAGCTGCAGGAATCAGGAGTTAAAAAAAACCCAAACATCAGTCACCTCACTGTATCATCAGCAGCTGAGCTTAAGAGCTTATAAAGAGTTTGTAATTCTGCGTTTCCCTCCTTCATAACATTCTGAATGAAGTGATGCAGTCTTTACACATTTTTAGGGGAGCATAAAGCCGAGTGAAGAGAAGATATCGAGGAGAGTGGAAGTTGGTTCCCTCACCCAGGAGTTAGAGAACTCTGTGGTCCTGTTGAAATTCATGTTGACTTCATCTAAACGCCCGAACTATAATGAAATGGTGACGACCATTTTACAAAATATATCAGATTCATGGTTTTGTTACGGAAAAGATCAGGGTTAGATTTTTTAAATAGTAAATCAACGATGACAGCTGGTTTTAAACTGTCCGGGATTGGTCCATACCTCTTGGCATATCTAGCCAATCACAGCAGAGTAGAGAGGGACGATGATCTGTTGTAGAAAAGACGCCGACACTGCCCGACTCAGAAGATAAATCCAAGGGGAGGGAATCACCAGAGGCCCCCCCACGATACAATATTATTGCGATTTCAAACATTTTGCGATATGGTGAGAATTGCGATACAATATATTGCGATTTAACTTTTTTTAACTGCTTATTAAGTCCAAAACATTAAACTAAATCAAGAACTGTTTTGTCAAATCAGAAAACATTCTCAGTCTATTCATCTCACTTCAGTCTTTTTATTTCTGCACAATGTGAGTCGAGCCCACAGAGCGACCGACACTGTGATGAAAGTAAAGGCTGCATGCACCTCACAGTCTGAACTGTTGGTGTTTCAGTCTAATCGAACTGAACTGAACACAAACACGAGTGGACGACTGTACGACTGCAGTCATTTTTAATAATGCAACTTGTTCAAAATGAATTGTGCAACCCCTTCAGAAATTCAAAATTGAAAAAAGCACATTTGCTATAAAAATATTGCTACCTGGCGGCCATGAATTTAATATAATATTGCCACGCAAATTAGCAAGAGACTTATGCTGGATTAAACTACTTCTGCATACATGAGTCAGACGCCAAGCACAGAGACTCTCTATGCAACTGTGTTAGCACCAAACCGCTCGTCAGGAATAGCGAACTTTAATTCACTAATCTCAGCCACTGAGGTCTTTGCTTCCTTCACCATCCTGTTGTTGGTGTTGGAGGTATCTTCTACTGTGCTGCTGCTGCTGCTGCTGTGATTGGCTAGGTTCAGAAGTTGACCAACTTGACAGGAGCATCATCTTTTTAATGACAGCTGATTGGCCAATCTTTTTTCTATCAGAGGCTGATGGACATGAGTGTATTTGACTGAATTGAAGGGAAAGAGGATTTCAAGGTGCATCCATTGCTGCCTGATTCTCTTGCACACACTTTGTGAACCTCTTGGCCTCTACTGAAAACCCCGCTGCAAGCTACCGTGTTGGAGAGCCCTGCTTTAGATATTTGAAATGAGTTTTCAGTCAGGTTGGATTCTTTCGAGATGAAAGTTTCAGTTCAGTATTTACAAGTACGTTGAACAAACCCTTTCCAAACTGCGACAGCTACCATATATATAGTTCTTTTGATGATGTTGTGCAGATTTGACACACATCCGGTGTTTAGTCTAATGTTTAGTATTTTAGGTTATTGTTGTTTTCTTTAAAAAAAAGACCCAAAGTGTTTTTGTGCAGCAGTTCCCTCAGGTGTGTATTCAGTCAGAGTGGAAAAGCCTCGTTCAGACCGTCGAGGAAAAAACGAAAACTCTCTGAAACCGAGTCGATGAAAAATCCTGTTGGCCTTAACACTCCACCAATGTCTTCAACTATAGAGCAACGTTTTAGAGACACTGGGTGTTGGACTGAAGAGTTGATTTATTTATTCTAAGCAGGTTTAAATCTCCTGCCTGTGAAAGTGTTTCAGTCTAACGGCGGATAGATGCAGTTGTAAAAAGCAATAAAGCACTAATTTGTCCTCCTCCACCTTCCATAGTCACTCTCTGCCGCGGCCTCAATCTGACGCTGGAACGGGACCAAGATGTTTTTTACTGATCAGCATTCTGAACTATTTATGTTGTGGTTGTGATGGTGTACTTTTTATAAATGATCTGTACAACAGTGCTTTTGTATGACCTCTATAAATGTCAACTACAAATATAAAGAAGTGTTTTCTTTTTATTCCTCTGTACTGTATGTTTTCATATGTTGTGTGTGCTGGAGTGAAACAGTTTTATACAGACTCAAGAAGCAAAACACACAACTAGCCTGTATGCATCAAACTTAATGTAGAACACAACACAAATTGTTTAGCAAATCACACTTCTCTACATAATACACATCCTTCAAAACTGATATCCTGTGTGTGTCAATGGCTAAACGCTGAAACAACACACTGTTTAGAAATCACCTGAGCTATGGATGCACATTTGAAGACAAAGGTAAACCAATCACATCACATAAATCAGACCTTGAATAAGGAGTCATGTCTGCTTTTTATGTGCACAACAGTGGAGGACAATTTTGAAGCAAGAGTTAGAGGAAGAGGTGTTCAAGTAAGAGGGCGAGAAGGAGCAAGAGGAAAATATCTGAATACTGAACTCCACACTCCTCAGGTCCCTGAAGCACAGAGAGAGCCGGCAGGACAAAAACATGCACAGTACTTTGGGAAGACCGGAGCATTTCAAACATGTTTACAGTCGGTTACAAAAAAGGTTTTTGTTCTGAATAGCTCACCGACACTTGGAGGTGTGATTATAATGAGACTGAGAGTTCAGTATACTGTGGGGCTTGTCTGATCTGACTGACAGGTTGGCTCTTTGTAGCTGTTTGCCAGGACCCTAAAGAACCACCTCAGCTAGGTTAAAGTTATGTTTAAAGCATAGACTGTCAATATTAAAGGACAGAGCCTGATTGACGTCAGCCATCTGTTCCTGCAGGGGGCTCTGGAGGCTCATCTGTCACAGCTGCCATGCTGGAAATGCTGTCTCAGCATAACTTTCAGTCAACCTAACGACAGGCTGAGAGCTGGAGCTGAGGCGGGTTTTAAGCGTCTTGACGAACTGTTACATCGCGCCCACCATGTCAGCTACGTGCCTAACTATGAATAACACATTGTTTTCAAAATCAAAACAGAGCTGTTTAAAAAAATATATCACCCCCCGTACAGTACGTGCCAGTGATGACGATAACTAATCAGACCTATTTTGCTATTTTGTACCAGGCTGTAAACATGTTTATTTTTTGCCCGTCATGTGTATGTAACTTCGGATGTTCCTATAGTCAGCCTCAAGCGGACGCTGGACACTCGAGGAACTGCAGGACTTTGCACTTCCCCATTGGCTTCATTTTTTAAGACCAGAGGTTGCATTTCCAATATGGTGTCTGCCATCAAAACTCTGCTTCAGAAACAAATGGGTCACTCAGAGTACATCCATGTTTTATACATCCTCTGGTACAGACTACACAGCTCAGCTCAATCTTCCATAGCCTACTCAAAATGTTGCTCTAAAGTAAAAGCTTTGTGGGTTCTGTTTCAAGTAACAAGGCCGATTTTGAAATCTTTATTACACAGACTGAGGAAGAGAAGATGGCACATGTGTGAAATATTTGGTCAGTGGCAGCTTTTAAGCAGTCTGTATTCTGTGAGGGACTAAGATCTGTGTATTCGGGGTAATGTGGCAGCTTGTCACCCAGGTCAACAGTGTAGCTCATCGATGTGTTTTCATAGATGCATCAGCATTCATTAAACACACAATATCATCTGTATTGGTCAGGAAACATAAAGTATATCCATAAAATAATCCTTTCTACATCCGACACAGAGACACAATGCAGCTGCATCATTCATTTGGAATCTTTTGTTTTTTTATCCAGCAGATAAATAAGTGTTTATGTTTAGTATTATTCCCTGATCTGCTCTTTAGCTACTTCAAATCAAGAGAGAATATCAGTCTGAGAGGCTGCTAAGTACTCCACTGCTCTTATTGCCTGGTCTCTAACTGTTTGCGCTGAGAATCAGGATGTGAAATATTTTACTTACTTATCCCCAGATGGAAATTTGCACGTTAAAACGGCTCTTCAAGAAAATGTAGAAGTAGGAAATAGGAATATAAATACAAATATGAATACAATTAGAAACATAATTACAAATTCAAGCTCCTGTGATGACTATGGCGCCCCCTGGGGACTAAGTGGTACCTCTTATATCTGTTGATTCTGTCCCTTGCTTTGTATGTTTACCCACAGCCACAAAAAAAAAACCTTGTTCCTCCTTTTAAATAAACAGACACATTCATCACCACTCAAGAATTTGTGTTGTGCAAAACTTAAAGAGGCTGTTGCAGCATGCTATACATCACTTTGTGCCCCACAGTACCGTATTTTCCGCACTATAAGGCGCACTTAAAAGCCTTTAATTTTCTCAAAAAACGACACTACGTATAAAACTACATTTTGAGAGTTAAGAGAAACGTCAAAGAAATAATTTATTATTTGGGGAAATCGTCTTATGTACTTTTGTTTTTGTAGTTTTATACGTTACGTTTTATACGTATTTATATTTATATATTCACAATATCTCCCAGCCTTGTTCAGTTGTAAACATGTTCTATTCTATGCGCCTTATA
>NC_089197.1:5582474-5607474 GCF_963930695.1 Labrus bergylta
ACACACACACACACACACACGCACACATACGTCAAGTACCACAACAGTCAGTCAGACATCTCTGTTGCATCCATCACAAAGATGATGTGTGTTAAGTTCAGGTGTTCCTGACAGGCTGTGTCTACAGGGTAACACTCTGAGCGCAGACACACATACAGGCGCACACACACACACACACACACACACACACATACAGGCGCACACACACACACACACACACACACACACATACAGGCGCACACACACACACACACACACATACAGGCACACACACACACACACACACACACACACACACACACACACACACACACACATACAGGCACACACACACACACACACACACACACACACACACACACACACACACACACACACACACACACACACATACAGTTTAAATCCAAATCAAAGCCTGTAGCTTTGATTGTATTCAGTCTTGATAGAGAAAACTGTCCAATCAGACTTTTCATTCAATCTCAAAACCATGTTTGAGAGTTTTAAATCTCCTTTAAGGAATGTATTTTACTGTTTATGAAACAGACTTAAACATAAACCTGATATATCTTTTAAATCTACAAAATCAAACAAACCATCACAATAAATATGAAGATTAGTTTTCAGATAGCAGGTCTTATTTGTCCCACTCCTCCACACTAATCATTCAGATTGAATGATACACTTTTCACACATGTACAGGACGAGATCAGATCAACTGCTTTGTCCACAAGGGACGCCAAAATCAACACAAACCAAAACTTTCTCACATGAGCTTTAAATGTTATTGATCAATGCATTCAACAGTTTCAGGCCAAAACTGTCCAAATGTGATACATGTGGCCATTTGAGATACATGAATATTTAAATGGAAATATGATATCCCTTACAAATAACATATCCCTAAAGCAAGGTTCTTTCCAGGTCTAACGTTTGGACTGACACTAAACCTTAAAGGCGTTGTCTTTGCAGCCGTCTGAATCTAATCAATTCAAACTAAATTTAGCAGCAGGTTTCAAACAATCGACTGTTTTACATCCAGGACAGTTTAAGTGTTTGACCCAGAGGACAGAAGTGAAAGGTGTAAATATTGATTTGGATGAAGACAAAAAAGGATGTACACGTTGATGTATAACTGTTATTTTAATTTCTTTATTTAAACTGCTGTAGCCTGAATGACAACAGAAAGATTTGCAGACCATCAAAGACAATGATCATGGAGACAACTTGTTCACCGGATTTGTTGAGTATCTCTGCAAAGAAGAAGATCGTGCTTATTGATTATAGGTGCAAGCCCTCTGCTCTCCAGAGCGGTCGAAGGTTTAAAGATAACAAGAGATAGCTGAACTAGAAAAAGATGAATTCAAACACCAAGAGATGCTTTGTAAGGAGGGCGGGCAGAAGCCATGCTGCTGTAATAAACCATCAAAACTGTGGATGAGATCAATATAACTCTTTTACAAGGCTCACACTGAGTCTTTAAAATGTCACTGCTGAATGTTAATGTTTGTGTTAAGGCTGGAGCTGAAAAGATGAGTCTGCAGTGAATCATGTTCCAAATGTTGTGATAAAAAACATCTAGTACATATTTAAGGAAAGGTGTGCGGTTTAATTACAAGTGATTAATTTGTATTAACAACAACCACAGCTCAACTCCAATGAAAACTTGTGTTAGCACACACCTCCAGTGACCCGACACAGAAAGGCATCAACAACTATCAGAAACTTAATTCTAATTCATTGTTTTTTGTGTTTTTTCAATTTGCTTTGCATGAATAGTGACTTAAACACATCCACCAGGCCGGTGTGTGTGTTTGTGTGTGTGTGTGTGTGTGTGTGTGTGTGTGTGTGTGTGACTTTTATTCTATTTTACGTTGCAGGCTGAAGACAGGCTGTCTGGTCTCACTGGCTGTAATTACAGGCCCTGTCACCTGACTGTGCTAACCTCATATTACCCACACACACACATCAGTGCACACAAAGAGCTACGGTAACACAAATTGTACACCTCAAACACTGTTATCAGACTGACTGCTCTCAAAACTACCAACAACACACAACACACACACACACACACACACACACACACACACACACACACAGTTTGCTTGCTGCGTCCTGAATGGTTCAAAGCAGTATGTGTCTTATTTTGATTTTTGACATTTCTAACCCTTCTATTTGTTTGGCCTTTCTACTGAGGTGACATGATAACCATGAAATTTACATTAAAGCAAAAACACAAAATAACATGAAACATCGATGATTCTATGGTAAAAATACTTCGGTGGCCAGGAGGTGCCAGATGAATACATTTCCAAAAAGCTTTGGAAAAAGGGAACAACATAGCTGCATAAGCCAAAGGAAAACATAACATACTGTCCTTATTTTATGCCTAAAATACTGAAGGATCACAAAGGCAATCTCTAAAATGATGAGCAATATATATGTAATCTTTCAGTTGGATTACTGTAAAATCACATTCATCAACTTTTGCAGTCAATTTGAAGTTTTTTTGTTTGAGATGTACGACACACAGAAGTCTGTGAATGTAATGGAAACAGATTTGATTTGGCATTAGGCTGACTTACAGTTTTTCTCTAGAGGACAAAGTTCCTGAAACTAGGGCCTTGTCATTTTACACACAAAAATCCTTCACACATATTTGCTTTGTATGAAAAAAACTGCTACTCTATGTCGTTATCATTTTCATTTCTAACTTGCTGTAAAAATACAGTTTGAACACAAATGTAATGAAGAAACACAATCTATTTTCTACCAGTCCTGAACTTTAGACATCTCTGTGTTCTCTTGCTCTTCCTCCTTCTCCGCCAGCTCCTTCCTCTCTGTCTTGATCTTCTTCCTCATCCTCCTCTCACTCAAACACCTCTTCCTAAAACTCTTCCTCCAAAGTTGTCCTCCATTGTTTTGCACACAGAGCCAACCCTGACTCGTGTGTTTGATTTCTGATGTCTGTGATCTGATTAGTAACGGAGGTCTTTTAGGTGATCGCTAATTGAGTGTGATGTTTCAGTGGCAGTCTTTAGCATTTAACACCCTGGCTGTCATTTGAAATGAGGTGTCTTAATGGAGAGAAGTGGGTAGTGTTTTCAGATATTTTGAGAGGCTGAGAAAGTGAGTATAGTTGTGCAAATCTGAGTGACGTTTCACTCTTGTGTCTTTTGAGTTTTAGTAACTGTGAATAGTGTATAAGCAATCATAAAATACTGTAAATAGTGTCCACCCAGTGAACCAGTGGATGACTGTCCTGTCTTTCCGATAAAGGCATAAAAAGCCTCCCCCAAAAAAACAAGAAAAAGAAAAATAGTGTCCACTCAACATCTAAGTTTAGTGAGCTTCACCACTTACTTTCAAAGTACCAAACTGTCTGAAGGCCCTGACACACCAAGCAGGGGGCAAAGAACTGTTTTTGCGACGAAGACCGCCTCACTGAAAAAAAAGTTGCACTCACACTGCAAAGACTACAGCCGACCACCAGGTATGTTCTGTGCATGCCTGAGGAGAAATAACTCTCCATGCCAGCAGGGGGCGGTAGTCCGTTGTTATGATACGAAAAGACCATTTTCTAACCGCTGTCGCTCACCACTCGTATTATAGGTCGTCTACTAATCAAGAATAATGTCTGATAAAAAGTTGAAAATGGCGCTGGCGTTGTCAGTCCTTGGTCTTTTAGTGGAAAAAGAAAAGAAGAGGCGGAGGAGACAAATAAGGAGAAACCGAACTAATGGGTGAAAGCATGGATACTACAGCGACATGCTCAAGAGGCTTTCCTGAACCTGTGAGGAGAGATGGAGAGAAATGAAACCTCCAAACAGCCAATCAGAGTGTTTCCTCTCACCGACCGTCAACATTCAACATGTCGAATCAGCCGAAAAGAGGCCGACGGAGGCCGCGACAGGTAGCCGGACGACCGCTCACCAGACGGTCCAACTAGGACTGACGGACGGCGATGTCCTTGGTGTGTCAGGGCCTTAAGAAAAGTGAGTCATAACTTGTGTCTTCAAATTAAGACCCCATTAGTATAATGCGATTTTCATACATGAAACTTAGATTTAAAAAACTGCTTTAAAGTCGATTTCAGCTGATGTCAGCCCCCACCTGCTCTGATGGATCTGCTCAGTGTCCACCAGTGACCAGTGGTTAATGGTCACACTGGGCAGCAGATTAAACGTAATAAGAATAAAGCAGAGTCAACTAATCCAAAAACATAAAACCGCGTATTGAAACCCAGAGATAGCGAGACCTGGAGGGCGCTTAGCTGCTTTCAGGACTCATCGTTTCTTTCTATTTGACTGTTGCTCGCCCATCTGTTCACTGTGGATAGGACATGATACGACTCCCAGCAGTGCCAGTGTGTTTTAGGCTGCTCGAGAGCATTAAATGGCAGCTGTAACATCACTCTGCTGCCTGCTAATGTTTCTGTCAGTGTGTATGTCGGTATCCCCTTCCATTAAAGCCCAATGCAACAGAGCACTGAGGGTCTGCAGGAGCCTTTATGATCAGGGTTCTTCATTATGATACTAATTACCTCGTTCACTGGCTCTCTCTCCGGCTGTTAGCTTTGGAACAAGCTGCAGGTGATCAGCGCTGCAAAAAAGGATTTTAACAAGCCTTTTGGTCTCATATCCAATATTATTATCCAACTAATAAAATTGTTAGAGCTTTGACAAGAAAAAGTTTTTTATAAAAGGGAGAATTAGAAAAAAGTGCTTATACAAGCCATAACGTTCAACACTTGGCAAATGAAAACCTGTCAAACAGAGCATGAAACTTGATGTTTCCCTAGAATCTGGATTCATTTTAATATCTTTAAAACAACTTCTGAGAAAGAGAGAGAGAGAGCTCATATTGAAGAGCAAGAGTGAGGGAGAGTGCCAGAAGAGGAGGGAAAAGAAACACAAACTTAATTTGATCATCTCCAACTGTATCTCTGTGTTGTCATAGGTCATATGGTAAATGGACTTGAGCTTGTATAGCACTTTTCTAGTCTTCTGACTACTCAAAGTGCTTTAACACCACAGGTCACACCTACACATCCACACACTGATGGTAGAAGCTGCAACGTAAAGAGTCCATCAGAAGTAAATAATCTCATTCACACACCACTGACAGAGCAGCTGGAGCAATTCAGAGTGAAGTGTCTTGCCCAAGAACACATCATACATGTTGCTGCAGGAGCTGGGGATCGAACCCCCTACCTTCAGTTTGAGAGACGACCGACTCTACCAGCTGATCCCCAGCCGTCACTCTGTTTGAAGTGTAAAACTGAATATCATTTAAATCCCCATGGGATTTCTTTTATTGGTAGATAGTACAGGTGTTTTTTTGTTTTTTTTAAAGATTTATTTTGGGCCTTTAATGCAGAGAGAGGACAGTGGATAGAGTTGGAAACCAGGGAGAGAGAGCGGGGAATGACATGTGGAAAAGGGGCCATGGGTGGAAGTGAACCCGGGCCTAACGCTTGAGATGAGAGTCTCAACACGAGACGCGGGCCCAAACCATTGCGCCACCAGAGCGCCCTGTAGTACAGGTGTTTTACTAAAATATTATTACCTAAGTGCTAATTTATATTAATATTATTTAACATTTTGCCGTTATGATCAAGCACTGCATGATTGAAAATGAAGCTGAACATATTTAAATTATGTTTTAACATGTTTTTTTTTTAATAACAATAAAGGTGCTCAAGTAAGAAAAACACACAAACGTGTAATTTAGCACATGACACATCAACACTCAAATGTGAGTAACAGTGCTCTTGAGTGTTTGTAGATTTGGATCTTAGCCTAGAAAAAAATCTCAGATAAGAAAACTTTGTCGAATGTCAGAATCTTCTAAAAAAAAAAAAAAAAAAAGTGCAGAAAATGGTTTTAAGAGTAAATGTCTTCTTACAGTAAGAACGGTCAGTGAATGAAGACCAATGAAACCAGTGTAGGCCGGTTTCAGAATGTCAAGTGGTGCAGTGTGGATGGTTTCGGAGGATGTAAGGATCAATGGTGTCAAATGTTACTACAGGATGAAAACTTTAGCTTGCTGTTTGCAAAATGTTCTCAGAGCTTTTTAACCTGGAGGGATCAGGAAGTTTTCACACACAACAGATAGACAGCTCCTAAGAGGGATGAGTTTATGATAGCATGCAAAATAAAATGGAAATGAGGACACATAAGGTATAATTCCCATAATCATAAGTTATATTACAAATAAACAACTTCAGCGTATGAAGATCTGTTGGATGTGTGCAGCAGGCCACTGAAACCAGACCATCCAAAGTTTTATTACAGCAGTGTGTGTGTGTGTGTGTGTGTGTGTGTGTGTGTGTGTGTGTGTGTGTGTGTGTGTGTGTGTGTGTGTGTGTGTGTCAGCAGAATGGACCTGAGTCCCTGCCCATTAAAGCAGCTATCAGCCTCAACAGTAACAGATGGCGCTGACTTTAACATTCAGCCTTTTGTTACTTAGAGAAATAAACACATAAATAAAAAAAACATCACTACACTGAAAACCTTTGAGACCAAAACAATGTTTAAAGGTGTTTGGAGGCTACTTGGAGCTGTGTGTTTGTGTGTGTGGGCAGCAGGATGTAATGGCTACATTGGGTGTCCAAAGCTCAGAGCAGACATTTAAAATGTAGTTTGATGATTACAGTGAACTGAGCAGCAAAGTAGCTGTAATGGAGGGAGTCGTATTCCAGATTTATCTCCCTCTGTTTAAAGTGATTAAACTGACTTTTTTTTTTTTTTTTTTACAATCTTTGATTCATTTTTCTAAGTCAGCATGTTTGAAAGATGCCGTTTAACTACTTACTGATGTTTTGGATCAGAGGACTTTACTCAGAGTCTGTGTTAACATTTACTGGAGATCCACTGACTACAGACTTTGGGCTTTCACACTTAAAGAAAACTCCTGAGAAACTGCTGATATTTCCAGGAGGAGCTGAATGTGTGAACCCAAAAAGCCACATTTTTCACTCCTACTTCACCAGGAGTCTCTCCTGCCAACCTCCTTGTATTTTTCGGCAGCAAGTCCGAGTGAGCTGATGTGAGAACGCCGCAGGATATTCTCTGGAGAATTCACCTCGATCCAGTAGTAGGGCGAGTGACATTTATATACTGTGACTGGAGTCAGTGCATTGACGACGACTACGATCTTCCTGCAAGTAATTAAACTGCTGCATTATGTTTTCTGCTCGTCAGTAAGTGTCTTTGTGTTTCTACAGTGTCTCTGGGTTTGGCCATTCTCAATTCTCCTCACCGGCTCTACCTCCTGATTACTTAAGCCAGCTCACCTGTCTCTCAACAAGTCATCAGCCTTCAGTACATGTATACCCCGGTTCTTCAGCCATTCATCGTCAGAACGTTCAGACTACTTATGTGGTACAACTCAAGGCCAGCTTGAATTGCTTCAAACAAAGATAATTATTTTCTTGTGTTCTAATCTTTTTCTTTGTGCTCAGGATCATCTATCACCAACCTGCCAGCTTCTGCTCTCCAGACTCTGGATTATCATTCAGCCACTCTCCACCTGCCCACCTTCAAGACTTCAACTCAAAATTACCATCCGCAACTTTAATTAAAACACTTCAACTGATATATTGCATTTGTGTTCTGCTTTTCCTGGGTCAACAAAACAGTAAACTGCCATTGGCATAACAGTATGTTGTTCTCCGCTCTTTTGTTGACATTGTGATTCTGCCGAACTACACGTAGCATTGATATGAAGGCAGATATCATTATAGCGTCATATAGCGGACTCTGTTGCCTCAGGAAACCCCCCGCCCCGCCTCCTGTCTGACACAGATAGTCTCCTGCTGTGAGAAGCATCATGTGAACAGCAAGGTCGGGAGAATATCTGGAGCAGTCCTCCTGAAATGAACTCGGTATTTTCAGGAGTGTGTATGTGAAAATGCCTTTAGAGTGTGTTCAGACAAACAATCTGGCAAGTTCTGGAGTCTGGACTGTTGGATTATATTCAAGTCGATGCAAACATGCAATTTACAGTATTTACCCTACCTTGTACTGGCAATCTGGTACTGGTGTATATGGGTTGGCCAACCTCTTGGGCAGCAGGGGATGCTTAATGAAGGAGAATCAGAGCTGATTTGAAGTACCATGGTCATCAAATCATCAAAAAGCTACCTAAATCGCATCGTTATGGGCCTGGTCATATTATTATGTATTTTGTATTTTGTGTATGGTTGTGTGCAATGAGTACTCTATCTGTCCTGTAAATCTTTTGTTCATTCATTCTGTGTGTTTGTTTGCGACAGTGACGTCTGTCTGTTATGTCAATCTTTGTTGAAGGTGTGCAGGTGGAGTGGCTGAGGAGTAGGCTCAACAGGAGGGAGGGCGCCATCACCAGCTCTCTCACAGACTGGGTCTTCACACACAGCCGGTGAGGTTCTTAACTGACAGCAGCAGCACCTCATTTAGCAAGATTGTCTATGAATCACAATACACAAACAATCCACAACTACATACAAATTCAGCCCAGCTGGCAGGGATGGGTTGCGTGTAGCTGCACTCTGCACAAGGGGAAAGGCAAGACGAATGATGAATTACTTAGCAGGCTGGATGAAAATGCCAGGATAGGCGATGTTTTTTGAAAAATGTCTTTTTAAAAATTTAAACAGAGCTTGACTGAAAAATTTTAGTTTGTAACTGTGAGTCATCTAAATACTAGCCATGCTTCCTGCAAATTAAGCAGGGTGGATTTTAATATAGGGCAGGGGGGGCGAAAAGGATGTACACAGCTCATCAGGGCCGGCACGTCCATATAGGAAATCGCCTAAGGCGGCAAAAAGTGGACCAGTTCTGCATGAAGGAATTTTGCGAAAAAGCCATTGCAGTTCTTCCTGTACTGTACGGTAGGGTAAATTAACTGTTGAGAAATGTGTCAATCAATTTGATCCTACAGCTGCATCCTACCCCCTGCGTCCTGCCACCAGCTCTTAAGAGCCAATGCCAACTAATATTATCACATAACCTCTGCTGAGGTCCACGGAAAGCGTCCTAACGAGTGTGTCTTTAGCCCTATTCGCACGAGACTAGTATTACCTGGGGACCTCTAGTGATTTGGAATAAATACGGAGGTCTTCTGTGATCTTAATCCCGTGCCATGAATCTGCCATGTCTATTATTATATGATAATTATGTCCGTAATTTGTAAATTACCTACAATATTTTGCCAAACACAGAGGTTATGTGATAATATTAGTCCCTTGCGAATCGGCATCTCAGTGATTTGGGGTAGTTTTTTCTCTGCGCCGTTTTTCTGCCTTTTTCCCGCTCGAGAATTATGGAGGCTGCGTTGGCAATTCTAAATGAAAGTTTTGATAGCTTTTTGGGTGAAAATTCAGGAGGCTCATCTAGCTACACAGCATGAAGACCCATTCACAGAAAGAGCAAGCTCAAATCTATCACAAGAGTGAAATCTGGAAAGATGATTAGATGGATGCATGGAACATTTTTCTATCTTTTACACATGCCTTGTGTTATACGAGTAGCGTATGTCTGTCTGTGAATGGCTCAGTGAGGAGAGAACGAGGGGAGTGTGTGTTCGACAGGTGTGTGTGAGAGGCACGTTACTGATCGGACCGGAGCAGAATCAGCGCAGAGAAACTAGTCAGCATCTGAAGTGTACGTACAGTTTGAGCTCTGTGTGCGTAATAAACGACACCTCAAGTAGCAAGCCGGACTCTCCGTGTCTGTTTACAACTTGCTGCACCCCAGTTAAAGTGAGGGCCCTGAAGCAGACCAATCAGTCTCCCCTGTGCACTCCAACCACAAAAGGTTAACACTTTACATCATATTCGGGGGATAATGTCAGTAAATTGGAGTTAAACACAAACTTCGCTTATCCCATGCGAATGCGCCGCACGAAACACAGACGTGGTGTGGTCATTTCTAAATCACGAGGTACAGGTAATACTAGTCCCGTGTGAACAGGGCTTTTGTGTAGTTTTCATTAAAGACATATGGCTGTCTGATGAGTATTTCTGAGTCTACGACAACCACAGACACATTCAGCTGAAAATCACCTGTTAACACGGCGGCTCTTTAAGCTGTAACACCGGTTCATCCACCTCACAAGAATGCCACTTTTTTTTCCTGAAAAGCCGTTTTAAGCTAGGCTACAATAAAATAAGAGAGACTTCATGGACTGTCAATGAACAATAGATCAGGCACTGATATTGAAAATTAAAAACAAATTTAATAGCTAACCAGCTGCTTTATAGCTGAAGGCTGGTGTTAGATCTAGTGCCATAAAACCATTTTGCACTTCTCGTGAGAGTACTGCGGCCCGCTTCCAAAGTTACATAGTGCTGAAAACAAAGGACCTGAGTGCTCTGTTCAAATGAGAGAGATGCCATTCTACCTGTTGAAAGTAAGATTGACTTTGAAATAACTATTTTAAGGAGGAAAAGTGACATATTGTTGCTTTAAATCTGCGTTTGTTCGATGTTGTAAGACAAAACAACATGAAAAGTAAAAGGAGAGGAAACGTTTACAAAAGGAACAGAACATAGATGAATTAATTCAGATATTTCAGATTTCAAAGCACCCATAATGTTTTATAAAAATGTCCACATATTCAGATCAAACAAGTTCGTTTTGAAGGTTGCAGGCTACATATGTGTTCATGAAAACAAACACGGAAATAATGAAAGTTGGACCTGTGTAAGAAAACAAACAGATGTTCCCTTCGGCTGCACAGCTCAGTGTTCAGAAGGAGAAGAGCTGCAGACCAGGTTCAACAAAGCTTGTGGTGCTGAGGAACGCTGGCTTGTTTATTCTGAAGCGATGCTCACTTTGAAGGTTAATTACAACTTTGTCCTTTTCACTTTTCTCTTTCACCTCCACTTATTTCTCCCTCGTTCTCCTCCAATGCTCATTTCAGCATGCTGACTTCTAAACCCAGAAAAACAGCCGGAATAAAACCTAACAGGACAGACAGATCTCTTCTTGACTTCCTTTATCAGATGACTTTATTCTTTCCATCTGACACCTCGAGTTACCGCTCTATCTCTTTCTCCCTCTCTCTCTCTCTCTCTCTCTCTCTCT
This sequence comes from Labrus bergylta, assembly GCF_963930695.1. NCBI lineage: Eukaryota > Metazoa > Chordata > Actinopteri > Labriformes > Labridae > Labrus > Labrus bergylta. The sequence goes on from NC_089197.1 coordinate 5,593,547, forward strand.
GTGCATTCACATATTACTGCATGTAGCCATCTGTAAATATTAGTCACTAACCACAGATTTGCATGGTTTGAACTCTCATGTCTTGTAGGTACCCCCCCACCCCCCACCCCCCCACCCCTCCCCGCCTTCTGTGTCAGTGTGTTAGAAAGACCAGGAAGTCTTGTCCCTGCAGCAGAAGCCAGACTCTCGGGTAGATGGAGCTCCCCCAACCTTCAACGAGCTGATTTGGCACTAATAACACCCGACGTTCCTGACGCCCAGCCACCACCATTGGACCATGTTGTCCCACAACCACCACCGTCCTCATTCATGCACGGCCTGCTCCAATCTCCACCTCAGCGGCAAGGAAGTGTGGACAACAGGAACACGAGAAATACAAAGGAGAAATCTTTCCTGCATATTATCCCATATGCTCTTTTGTTAAGAGTCTTGAGATAACACTTGTTATGAATTGGCGCTATACAAATAATGGTTGATTTATTGATCTTCTTCTGATCTTCCTCTTCCATCCCTTGACCAGCACCAACCTTTTTCTTTTCTCTTCAGCTTCCAAGTCCAATCATCTCATCTTCCATTCCCGTGCTTGTTGTTTATTTGTTTACCTCCTTTCTTTTCTCTCTTGGCCAGACTGACTCAGTCTCCCACAGAGCGATAACATCTGTCTCTGTGTGTCTGTGTGCGTACTTTGCATGAATCAGTCACAATGTTTTTTTTATTACTTCATCTCGCCGCTGCTCTGAAGTGCTGCAATTACTCCCTGCCTCCCCAGCTCCCTGCCTCTGAATGTGTCTGTAACAGCAAAATATGTAAAAGGAAAAAAATATGTGAAATATCACGTCTTTAATTCCTAGAAATGGACTTGAGCATGTATAGTTCTTTTCTAGTCTTCTGACTACTCAAAGTGCTTTTACACCGCAGGTCACACCTACACATTCACACACTGAGTTACTATGTAGTGAAACCATCAGAAGTAACTAATCCCATTCATACACATTCATACACCACCGACGAAGCAGCGGGAGCAATTTGGGGTTAAGTGTCTTGGCCGAGGACGCATCGGACATGTAGCTGCAGGTCTCTCAACCCTCGACCTTTCCGCAGCTTTTTTCTGTTTTTCCCGCTCGAGAGGCCGTGCTGGACGTTTTTAACAAAGGTTTGGACAGCATATTTGTTCAAATTGAGTTGGCTCATCTCACTACACAGCATGGAGACTGATTTGAAGAAGAAGCAAACAAAAAAATCCATCAGAGGAACCCGACCCTAATGTTCCCTTCACATGTTTACAGTGCTCGTTGTTTGGTTGTTTATAGAAGTGTAAGTATACCGGATGTGGAAGTCTTCTTCGTCTATAATGGATGTCTAGCAGGCTGTACGCTGTTAAAGTTTGATGCTGCGCCCAAAAAAGGTGGTTATCATGCAGAGACTCAACGTTTTCAATCAGAAATGTCAGTAAATAAAAGTTAATTACAGGTTCCTCTTATCCCATGCAAATGTGCAAACCACACACTGACATTGGTTGGTACTTTCCAAATTACCAGAGGTCCGCAGGTAATACTAATCCTAAGGGAAGAATAGGGCTTCAGACTAACATTTTTACCCTGATTTGGTATCTTACAGGGTCACGGTTGCAGCTACTAATACAACAGTAAATGCCTGTTAAAGCCTTGTACATCCCCTGTCCAGCACCAAGCAGCAGACAGACACAACTCAGAAATATATCTGGTCAACAGCCTTTGGACTTTAAAGAGCCAGATAACCTTAAAGGAGGGTCAATATGTGACTCAATCCCACAGTTGTACATGAACTGTACCAAAGAATTTGATAACAATCAAATCCTTTTCCAATGACTGACATCCAGCCGCCTGCCCTGATCTCGTCTTAAGAGATTTCTCCCCCAGAGCAGAATGGTGTGACCGCTACCGAATTAAGTTCATGAAATATTCAGCAAGTCGATTCCCTTGTTGAAATTCTTCTGCAGCCAATGAGAGTCCTCTTTCATCCAAATGCACAGAGCCCCCTGTCCTCCGGCAGTCAGGACGCTTGTTATAAATGATGGAAAGGAGTCATTCAGTATTCTGACAGCGACACAGAGATGTTGCTTTAGCTCTGCTCTCTTTACGCGGGGTGGGAAATGATACATGCTGGTGGCTTTATTTTCAGTCCTGATAGTTTTTGGCTACACTGTGGACAAATTGTTAAGCAAGTTTTCATTCATTGTTGTTGCCATATTGTTCAAAATGCACATAAATGACAAACAAGTGCAAACAGTTCCACTTAAACTTGTGGTGTAATTGAACATTTTAAAGTAATATGAAACACTGGGCAAGTGGCATTATAATCCAATTAGGCATCTCATCTTTATGTAAAATATGTGTGAGATAGGTTTATTGAGTCAATAAGAAGTAAGTAAGGGATAATGAATAGGAAGTGGTTTAATATCGTGGAAGTGGAGGGGTCTGGTCTCACAGCTACTTGCTCAGGACATTTAAAAAAATCAAACTAGCTTTTGATTTGGAAATTATTTTATTGATTTAAAATGATCAATTTCTTTCAATAAACAAAAAGATTGTTGGAATGAGTTGTGTCCAACTATTAAGTCTTCATGAGCTGAACTTGCTTTTATTTCTAATTTTAAACTTAACATTTCCACTTATGGTGAAAGTGAGACAAGGTGAACCGATACGCTTGAATCCGCAGCAGCTGATTGAGTGTTTCTACCTTTTCATATCTAAGTTTGTTGACATTTTATTTTCCACTCAGCGATCTTTAAACTCCACCGTAGCCTAAAACACCTTCCGCTGCGTGTTGACTTCATCGGCCATCTTTGGTTTTGTAGATTTCTCAGACAAGTTAATTAGAATTCATTCTGCAGATTAATATGATTTCAGTCAGTCCTCCAGAGTCTGTGATAAGACTCTAGCAACTGTCTGCTTTTTTAGTAACGGTTTGTCCTCCTTAACAAGGTCATCTATCGAGGGATAGCGGGTCAACAATACATAATTGTCCAATCAGAAGAAAAGTATTTAACACAGCTGTGTAATAATAAATAGTGATGAACACAACACGTTTTTCTGGGATGAATAGTCTTCTGAAAGCTTTAGGAATTCTCCCTCCTTCGCTGTTCTCCGTATCATCAGAGAGTATTGAGCCTGGCAATCTGCTTGTTTTGTGCATCCCCATTTAACCTAACAAAGACACCCTGCTGCATAAAAATGTGCTCTGTGCACGCAGACAGAAATCTAGTGGTCCAAAAAAAAAAAAGTAAAGTAATCTTGCATCCTGCATCGGGTGGTATTTGGACCCAATTGTAGCACACGGGAGAACAGATAGCAGTAATAATCTTAATGTTAACTTGCAGGTACTGAAGTAATCAGGTTAAGTCAGTAATGCAACAGATCATAGAGAGGGAGCAGCTTTGTGGAGGGGCAAGAAGGAGACTTGGTTGAGTGCAGTGGTGATTAGTCTGTTGGGGCCCTAGACAAAAATTCATTGGGGGCCCCTCTGACCTTTCTTTATTTCACTCCCAGACAGATAATTCCTCTTTATTTTCCTTTCGGCGACTTTCATTCACAAATGTTGGTTTTCAAGGGAGAGTGTTGTCAGATGGGCCCTCCTTAGGGAGGTATCCTACCGTCGTTGTAAAATTTGCACATTTTGAATTTTGCCAGCCCTTGGGGGTCCCCTACTGGCCTAGTGCCCCAAGCAGTTACCTGTCTTACCTTTTGACAAACAGCGCCTCTGGTTGAGTGAGCGGCTCCAGAACCAAACTATCAATCTGTACAAGCAGAGAGTCCAACAGGGTAAGGCAGAAAGCTGTGTAGGACCAGGTGGAGGGTCAGGGAGCCAGCGTAGAAGTGTCCAAAGGTTGCACACACAGTAAACAGTGTAGCAACAAGGGCAGTCTCTGAGCCACAGGGTTAAACAGACTGACTCTGAGGTGTTGCAGGGGAAACCCTAAGCAGCCGAGGGAAGAGGCAGACAGAAAACAGAGGCACAACTCGTAGTCAGGGACAGAAGGCTGCGGTGATCTCCAGGGTAAAAACAGGCAGGTCAGAGGCAGGCAGGGTTGGCAACAGAGTGAGTGCTGGAATCTGGAAGTGTCTTAATGAACAGAAGAGGATGCTGCAGTGCTTGGGCTAAAAAAAACAAACAAAAAAAAACATGTAGAAACATGTTTTTCCTCTCAACTTTTAGGCTTGGTCTGCTCTATGTTCCACCAAAATGTCAAACAATTTTTTACAAGATTTTTGAAGAATACGTTTCTCAGCTTTATTGTATTAGAAAGGGAGAGGTTAGACTCTGTTCCACATATTTTCTCTTTGTAATGACTGCATTCATGAATGCATCATACATGCATGTCCCCTTAAGGCATTTAGACCTTTTTTTATGACAAACACTTATAAAACCTAGCGCCATTTAGAACAACAATTCTTTTTGAAGTGCTTTATTTGCAGTAATAAAACAAAACAACCAGTCTGGAAACTGCTGCTGTGACCGTGTTTCTCTTTACCCAGAAATCCTTCATTTCCATCCAGTTTTCCTGAGTTAAAGCCAGAGCCCAGAGGATACTCTGCTCTTCTGTTCTGCTGCTCTCCATGCTGCTCGGGATCTCTGATTCAATGTCTTTATTGGCTGCTTTTATGTGCTCTAATCAGCTGTCTGCTCCATATCTACAACTGCATGATGTCTGTTTTACTGTGTGCTGCTCTGCTTCTGTCATTCAATAGTAACAAGCAATGGTTATGTCAGCCTGCAGTTATCCTTTTCGTCTGTGTGTGTTTTAGTGTCTTTGTGGTTTCTACTACGGTCCAGTGGGAGCAGTTAGCAGCTGACTAGCTCTGACAGCAGACTGTCTGCTATCCTCCTGCTAAAAAAAACATTGGAAAGTCGATAAAATAGTGAGCTTTCAGTTAGTTGAACATGGAATTTGTTTGGTAGGATGAGTTGTTAGATCCAGAACTCATGGTGTGCCATACAGTTTTTTACTTTCCTGGTTTCCAAACATTGTGTCAGTTTCTGTTGCCACCACTTTATCTTTATATGACTTTGACTATTTAAATGGTAAATAACAATACATTATTTGATTTGCTATCAAAATACATTTCATTAAAAGATTTGCTGTTAATGTAAGAATTATATTATAGACTATAAATATGTTGCTATTGGATCAGATGTCAAACAGATTCCTCCTCCTCCCTGTTTGCCTGACATCTCTTCATCAGGATGTTCTCTGAAAGGAAGAAGGTTTTCAGCTGTGCTGCAGAGTCCTGTAAACAGAAGGCTGGTGGTGCTAGCACTGCAAACGTTAGTCACACTCGACTAACTGAATCATATTGTTTACCTGCAGACAATATCAAATAGAATTTGCTCAATTCTGATGGTTTTCGGAGTGTCAGACTTTAGTATTCTTTCAGCTGCAAGACATGAGCTATGTTCAGGCCACCTTTAAACAAAATGTCCAATGCAAAACAAATGTATCCTTGTGGACAATAAAGTTGAATTTGAAAGAATGTTATCACAGATGAGAAGAAAAAAGTTGGAATCCACTGGAGATGTTTATGATCTTCTCTGTGGAGTGAATACCACAGGAAGCAGAACACTGATGGCTTCAAACAAAAACGTTCAGGTAAGCTGAGCAGGTTTAACACGCTATCAAAAAACAAAAGGCAGCAGCGTATCAAAAGTCAACTTATACATTTATTAATGGAAAACTTTTCTGCAAAAACTAAACTTGACGAAATAAAATAAACAAATCAGATCACTATCACGTCTATCCATGCAATCAAGTTTGATTACACTGCCGGTACGCCGCGGCTCCGATCCAAAGAGGGAGGAATTAGGCACAAAAACCCCCAAATCAATTAAAAAAGCTAATAAAAAAATAAGCCAGAATAAACAATAATATAAAAAGATATTCTAATTCATTAATGTTTGGCTCTTTTCTATTTTTTTTAACCAATTCATATTGCCATTTGGCCCCATCAACCGAAGATCCAAACAAAACAGATACCAGAACAGTGACGAGGCCCCCCAAGACCCCTTCTTGGATATATGAAGATTTTCTTTTTCTTTTGAATTGATCAATTGTTAAAACATTTAAACTGATACAATTACTGTTTATGTCTAATTTGTAGTTAAGTTGGAGGTCTAATCAGCTACAGTCAGTTTGGTTTTTGAGGGCCACTTTTTAAAATTGTTTTTTTAATTTTTGGGTGATTAATATTATCATGTTGAAACTTTCAACCTAAATCCAGCCAGCTCTGTCCTTCACACTGAGCTTCAATCATTTTTTTTAGTTTCTGTAGTGAACAAGAGTGCCAATGTTCAGCAGGTACCAAACCACTGGATGTCTCACCTGGTATTATGGATCTTGAACTGATAAAAAATACAGTAATGTGAATTTAATCCAATGCTTGCCTCAGGCCTGTCTGTTGATGTATGCTACAAACACAGCCTAAGTGTTGATAGTAGAGCGTTGGCTCTGTCTTAATCTGTGTGAACAGTCATTAGCTGCTTAGCCCCGGGGCCGCCTCAGGATGAGGAAGATAAGACTAAGAAATGTTGAGGAGGGAAGAAACAAAAAAACCCAAACAAAACAAATCATTGCTCTCTGAAATGTGAAGGTGAGATGCTCCCCTCGAGTCTTGTGAAAAAAAAGTGTGTAAGTACAACCAACCACTTAAAAGTCTAATATCTAAACATGCTGTATTTTAAAAATCCAGCTCTTTTGATCATTATTGACAGTACCTGGGATGCTAGGTTTTCAGTTTATATGCAGGTTAGCGTCTCAGACTGTACAGGTCTTCATATGTACAAGGTGTAAGAATATGATGAAACAGGACAGAAACAAATAGTTAGCAATGGAAAATACGTCTGCTGTTCTCGATCAAAACAACAATAACGAAAGATGACTTCGAGGCTAGCAAGGAATCATGGGAGTTCTCTCTGCTAATCCCCTCCGGTGAAAACGAACTCCGTGTTGACCGCGGGCGATACGAACGGGCGAAACAAGACCTGAAGTAAGAGAATATGTTTACCGACGATGTTTCCAAGTATAATTCACATGACGTTTTTATCACAGCAGCACATACAGCAACAGTACGGCAGCTTTCAGTAGCAGCTCCCGCTTCCTAACGCAAAAGTGTAGTTTAAAATAATTTATTAGAAATCATGTCCATAGCCTGAGGGTAACCTTCAAGTCCTCTGGATGATAAGATATAAAGCCTTGTTATAATGAACCATTACTATTAGTTTTTATTTTGTTATCTTGCCCTTAACATATTGACAGTGTGCTTGAGTAAATACATTGCAGAATAAAAGAGATAGCAAAGCAATGAGCATAAGCAAGAGGGTGTGTGTGTGTGTGTGTGTGTGTGTGTGTGTGTGTGTGTGTGTGTGGAAGTAGTCAGTGCCAGTAAGTGCTGTGCAGCCAAGAGCCTCTTTAAAACATAATGCTGCAGAAGTAGCTCTCCCTCTTTCTCGTCATTCATCATCTGCATGGACACACATACACACTCACTAAATTACACACCATAGACGCTCTTATGATCAAAAAAACAGAGCCCCTGTCACAGAGATGGATACAGACGTAGCATGGAGGGGAGAACATATGAGTCTTGGGTTTGGCCTGCAGTGCAGACTCCCATTAATATCACTGATGAGCTGAGGTGGAAGCTGTTTTATCAGGGTTGGCAGGGAGACACGACTGAACATCAACACCTGCCGTCAGTGAAAAATGTTTCAAATCTTCAGACAGCTTTTTATTGTGTACGCTCTGCATTAACAGTTTGGTTTATTCTGTGAAGGGTTTTCTGTCTCTCAACTCTCTCTGTGCAATAATGTCCAATTCAAACTCTGAACCCGAGTGAAGATAAACAAAGACTATTCATTAAAACCAAGAGGCAAAAGAAAACATGTTTACTTATGAAGATGTCCAAAACATAAGTCACCAAAAGGTTCCAAAAAGTCCCAAAAAGCAGAAAATCTCAGAAAGCCATATAGGGAAACACTGAGGTCAAAAGTACAAAATCCACGTAAGACACTGGTAGGTATTAGCATATTAGCATGTTCGACCAGTTCCCAATGAACTGCGCACTACACGACTGATTTAAAGAAGCAGTTGGGCCTTCTAGCTTCATCCTCACATCTTGCCTTTTTTCTCCACTCTGATGTATCTGTCGTATGACTGCGTGCACTGAACCGTGAGGTCTGAACCGTGAGGTCTGAACCCTGAGGTCTGAACACTGAGGTCTGAACCCTGAGGTCTGAACACTGAGGTCTGAACCGTGAGGTCTGAACACTGAGGTCTGAACACTGAGGTCTGAACACTGAGGTCTGAACCGTGAGGTCTGAACCCTGAGGTCTGAACACTGAGGTCTGAACCCTGAGGTCTGAACCCTGAGGTCTGAACCGTGAGGTCTGAACACTGAGGTCTGAACACTGAGGTCTGAACCGTGAGGTCTGAACCCTGAGGTCTGAACCCTGAGGTCTGAACACTGAGGTCTGAACACTGAGGTCTGAACCCTGAGGTCTGAACACTGAGGTCTGAACCCTGAGGTCTGAACCCTGAGGTCTGAACCCTGAGGTCTGAACACTGAGGTCTGAACCCTGAGGTCTGAACACTGAGGTCTGAACACTGAGGTCTGAACACTGAGGTCTGAACCCTGAGGTCTGAACCCTGAGGTCTGAACACTGAGGTCTGAACACTGAGGTCTGAACCCTGAGGTCTGAACACTGAATCTCATCTCATCTCATCTCATCTCATTATCTCCTGATGTCACTGTGACACAGTCAGCAGTTTCCATTAATGGCCAACATATAGACTAAGACAAACATGCCTTTAGCATGGCTCAATATCTTAATATCTTAATTATTAATCTTAAGAAGAACATCGGCCTACTGGTGAAGAGAAAACATAATGCAGCAGTTTAAATACATGCAGAGATTGAACCATTGAATGTTTGTGCACCCATCACAGGAAAAATGTCACCACTGCCTCACACTCGCTTGAGGTGAATTCTCCTGATTATATCCTGCTGCATTATCATTTCAACTTACTTGGACTTTCTATTGAAAAAAATACTAGGGGGATGGCTGAAGAGACTCCGGATGAAGTCCAAAGAAAAATGTGTCTGTTTGTGTTCACACACGCGGTCCTGGACTCCAGTACTACAAAAGTGTCTCTTATGTTTAATCTAAGATTGAAAACATAAATGATGGGGATCCTTAGGAGTGTCAAGCAATTTATCTGGTAACTCCAGGTCCAGCCACATCTCTCCTTGATGTGTGTGTGGCCTCCTGCTGAGTTGGTAGATGCTGCTCTTGTTGCAACATTTGGAGGGATTTATGATAGAGCCTGGGTCATGCTGTTTTTAAACTTGCCAGTTGGAACTTCAACTTAAAAAAGTGAAACAATTATTTCATTTTGATCATTTCATTCAGAAATAATTATTTTGTACAGTCAACTTTTGCCTTAAATCATTGTGTGAGATCAGAAACAATTTTTTCTTGTGTTTTGCACAAAATGATCATCAATCTAATTAAACTGATCACTTTGTCCAGATGTAATCTGAACATCCCTGATGCCTGTGATCAATGAATAAATGATCCACTTTCTTTCTAATCTTGATGCAAAATCCATGATGTATCTACATTGTAAAAACATCTTAAAAAACAATAATTATAAAGTTGTTATTGTAAATTATTTTGTGGTTAAGAAATAGAGGGATCCAGGGGCGCTGGTGGTTATTTCGCTCGCCCCATGCAAGGAGACTGTAGTCTTCCAAGCGGGCGACCCGAGTTCAAATCCAGCCTGTGGCTCTTTAACTGCAAGTAATTCCTGTTTTCTCTCCCTGATTTCCAGCTCTATCCACTGTCCTATCTCTCCATTAAAGGCACAATAAAGGTTATAGAGGGTGTACAAGTGTAAAGACTGGCCCCGGATTTAAGCACAAACTTACATAATCAATATATTTACATTCACACAAAAATCTCATCAGAAAATAATTTATGTTAAAGATCCTTTTTCATTTTTAGGAACATCTAACATTGTTAATTTGACATCTATTCGTAGAGAAAACAGTGAAGATCAGACGATGCTGAATCACTTTTCTTCCTTGCTGTGTCAGGGACAGAATTATCTCTTCATCATTTTATCAGCCGATGATGCCAAAACTGTCCGTTGCAAAAGAAAATCACATAAAAATGAAAGTACAGCCATCCTCCACTTCAAATTCCTTCAAAGTCAGTAAAGTAAGTGGGACTACTAAACCAGTGAGTTAATATTCATGAATCAAAGTCTTTATCAAAAACAATTAACAGGTCCACTGTCACACAGTTTTAAAAAAGGCATAAAATATCCATCAAATTAGTGCAAACAGCTTGTGCAGCATCATTTTAGAAATATATGACTAAATTAATTTACAACCTCCTGCTGGACTTTCAGTCTTGTGTTCCAAAGGTGATGACAGAAATGAGTCTTCAGTCCTAATGTCGTGTTTTTTACTCATGTTTACTACATTTTTAAACAATGAATTGCAAAAAATAAACTAGATAGAAATGTAAAGATATTAATAAACAAATGGGAATATTTGCATTTTCATATGGATGTTCTTGTTTCAAATTGTGAAGAAGGAAGAATGGAAGGAAAGAAGGATTTGATACTATGAAGAAGACGCTGGGCTGCATGGTGGTGCAGCGTCGCCTCACAGCAAGCTCTGATTCCCATCAGACACGGACTCTCTGTATGGAGTTTGTATGCTCTCCCCGTTCAGTCTACAGGTGGATGCTGTGGTGGTGGTAGAGCTGGTGGTGGAGCAGACAGCGAGACAGGAAGTCTTGCAAGTAGCTTATTGGAAGACAGTGTTGTCAGGTGATTGTGGATAATGATGCATGTCAAGTGTGAAATCAGTGCAACTCGAGTTGTCTGCCTGAACTAGCTCGCAGGTGTTGCCTCAATAAAGTGATGTTACTTGAGTCAGGGTTTATGTCAGGTTTATGTCAGGGTATGTAACAAACTAGTGACAAATTTTCTTTTGTGTTGTGTTTACTTTGATTGGTGAGAAATTAACACACATCTCTGAGCAGGCAGAGCAATTAAAATGCCTTTCAAACATAAAAGCTGAAGTCAAAAATGAATGGAGAGAAAGGAACAGGAGGAGAGGTTAGCAAAGCTCCCTAATTTAAACGCTTTTGGGTTTACTAACAGCCGCAAGCCCACAGCTGACCCTGACCCTTCCTATCAGCAACGCATCAAAATAGTTTGCACTGGTGCCCGTCCTGACTACCCTACGCCACTGTTTGGAATGCTTAGTTTAGTCTAGTCTAGTCTAGCTTAGTTTAGTTTAGTTTAGTCTAGTCTAGTCTAGTTTAGTTTAGTCTAGTCTAGTCTAGTCTAGTCTATCTTAGCTTAGCTTAGTTTAGTTTAGTCTAGTCTAGCCTAGCCTAGCTTATCTTAGCTTAGTTTAGTCTAGTCTAGTTTAGCTTAGCTTAGTTTAGTTTAGTCTAGTCTAGTCTAGTCTAGTCTAGTCTAGTCTAGTCTAGTCTAGTCTAGTTTAGTCTAGTCTAGTCTAGTCTAGTCTAGTTTAGTTTAGTTTTAGTTTAGTTTAGTTTAGTTTAGTTTAGTCTAGTCTAGTCTAGTCTAGTCTAGTCTAGTTTAGTTTTAGTTTAGTTTAGTTTAGTCTAGTCTAGTCTAGTCTAGTCTAGTTTAGTTTAGTCTAGTTTAGTTTAGTTTTAGTTTAGTTTAGTTTAGTTTAGTCTAGTCTAGTCTAGTCTAGTCTAGTCTAGTCTAGTTTTAGTTTAGTTTAGTTTAGTCTAGTCTAGTCTAGTCTAGTCTAGTCTAGTTTAGTTTTAGTTTAGTTTAGTTTAGTTTAGTTTAGTCTAGTCTAGTCTAGTCTAGTCTAGTTTAGTTTAGTTTTAGTTTAGTTTAGTTTAGTTTAGTCTAGTCTAGTCTAGTCTAGTTTAGTTTTAGTTTAGTTTAGTTTAGTTTAGTCTAGTCTAGTCTAGTTTAGTTTTAGTTTAGTTTAGTTTAGTTTAGTTTAGTCTAGTCTAGTCTAGTCTAGTCTAGTTTAGTTTAGTTTTAGTTTAGTTTAGTTTAGTTTAGTCTAGTCTAGTCTAGTCTAGTTTAGTTTTAGTTTAGTTTAGTCTAGTTTAGTTTTAGTCTAGTCTAGTCTAGTCTAGTCTAGTCTAGTTTAGTTTTAGTTTAGTTTAGTTTAGCTTAGCTTATCTTAGCTTAGCTTAGCCTAGCCTAGCCTAGCCTAGCCTAGTTTAGTTTAGTTTAGTTTAGTTTAGTTTAGTTTTAGTTTAGTTTAGTTTAGCTTAGCTTAGCCTAGCCTAGCCTAGCCTAGCCTGGTTTAGTTTAGTTTAGTTAAGTTTAGTTTAGTTTAGTTTAGTTTAGTTTAGTTTAGTTTAGTTGCACATTTTTTGAAAGAAGAGTCAAACAGGAAAATAAAACAAATATAAAGTAAAACATGTGCAGGTGAGGTAGAAACCCATGAGGGCTTTTTTCAAAACCTGACCTTAAGAGATTAAACAATATTTAAATAAAATACAGTAAAAATAAAAAAGTAAGAATATTTAGTATCACAAATAAAATTTACCCAATTGAAAATTGAAAACATAAAAATAGAGCAAAAGAGGTCATACAGTATGTAGACAATATAACAAAACCAGGACAATTCACTATTCACTACAAATCTTTCAGAAATCAATTGGCATGGCAACGTATCGGCAAGTGACAAATTACAATTTTCTCACTCCACTAATTACGTTGTATTTTTGTAAGCATATATATTCAGTGATCTACTAGGACCAGATATTTTCAAACTAATTGGTTAATATTCTGTACTGATGATTCAGTTCAATTCAAAAGAGTGTCATGCCCATTCAAACATTGGAGTTATCTGACTACCATTCAGCTTGCATCCATTTTATGCAGACAAGAAACCTCACCTGGTTGCCTGAAAAACAAAATGTACACAGCTGAGCCCGGCACGCTGAAGAAGGAGCTGTGAAGATTGAACATTTGCTTTCAAGGCTGAATCCCCATTATGAGCGCTGATAAAGGTCTGAAGGCCATGTTTTAACCTTTTAACCTGCATTTATTCCAGTCAACAGAGAACAAAAACAGCACACTCACAGCGCGTCACTGAGGGCTGCCTGAGCTTTTACTCTGGATGTCCTGAGTGAGAGGGAGTATAAAGGAGGAGGCGGGGCGGGAGGAGTTGGCAGACCAGTGGATGTGTTGTAAGAAGAATTGACTGTACAAATACATACTGCATACACAATTCATCTCTCAGTGAATTGAATTGGCATGGCTGCAGATTTAAATGGGATTGATATCCAACAGTGCTCCTGGAATCTATATCTCTCTGCTTCCTATTTACAAAAGCCCATGCTAGGCAATATTACCTTAAATGAGGCGATGTGGAGCTAGCAAAGGAAACTAATGGAATGTGTGTACTTAATTGTATTTTTCCTTTCTCCAATCTTGTTTGCTGGCTCTGTGAAGTGTGAGCTGACGTGTTTGCACCTGAATGCTCCCCTGTAAGGTGGTAACAGATGGTCGGAGGTGAAGACTGTGCACGCTGAAGAACTGGAGAAAAATCCTAAGTGAGAGCTACACAATATACAAGATTTAAAGCAAATATAACAGCTTCTTCTACAGTTTGGTTATGATTTTATTTTTTAAAATAGGCACATCAGCATGTTTTTTGGCTAATGTTGCAATTTTTAACAAAGGGCAACCTCAGTTTTTTTTAATTGAAGACAAGCAGAAGTTGCAGTTCCCTGAGTGTCCACTTGAGGCTGACTGCAAAGCCCCGGAAGTCACATACACACGCCTTCAAAAACACCTGTTTTCACAGCAGAAATAAACATGTTTAAAGCCTGGTCTGAATCGCTAACTTCTTTCTTTGACAGAAAGATAATGT